>NC_057717.1:35089885-35161411 GCF_004010195.1 Chiloscyllium plagiosum
CGAGAGTTCACAAATATTGTTGAAATATCGGTTTCAATAAACATGAAGTTTCACATCGTAACTTTACCAGTGCCGTGAGACAAGGAAGAAACTATTATTGCACACTCACATCACACCGGTTCCCACGTCTGGACTCAGTGAAACTGTGTGCGCAGTGTCGAAGATCCGATTGGAAATTGAGAGTGGATATCTACTTTGCCTGCCAGTGACAAACTCCATGAGCATGCATTCCCACTATGAAGGTAGAGAGGCGCGTGAAATGCCGAGGCTGGGAGCTCCAAACTCGCTCGGTGTAACTTCTGTTGACATGGCGCAGAGGGCATTGGGTAGTGGGAAAATATCCTGAGATATTTTAATCTGAATTGAAATGATTTGATTAGATTCCCTGCAGGATGAAAACAGGCCCTTAGGACCAACATGTTCACTACAACCCTCCGAAGATCAACCCATCCCAACTCTATGTTTATCCCTGCCTAATGCACCTAACATTATGGACAATTTAGCATGGCCAATTCACGTGATGTGCATATCTTTTAGATTGTGGGGGGTACCGGAGTACACGGAGGAAACACATACAGACACAGGGAGAACGTGTAAACTCCACACAGACAGTCGCCCGAGGCTGGAATCGGACCTGGGACCCGGGTGCTATGAGGCAGCCGTGTGAACCAATGAGCCAACGTGCCACACAGTTGCTCACTGAATTGGCGCCCGCAGTCCTCTACAGCAACTATCTCCAAAGAATCACCACTCTCTGACTGAAGATATTCCTCCACGTGCCATTTCCAAATTGTTATCGCTTCACTTTGTCTCTGTGCCCACGGGTTCTAGTGTGTCATAGTGGGTGAAACATCTTTGCCACATTGGCTCTGCACAGGCCTCTCAGCGCTCTGTGAATTTCAAATAAACTGAGTCATTGACTCTGACATCATTGAAACAGACCGCTGTTCCAAACAGTCCATGCTACCATTTACCGAACCTAACGTAGTACCAACTGCGTGGACTGGGCCCATATCTCTCTTAACATGTCCTATTCATGCACTTATCTAAGTGTCTTTTAAATGTTGTAACTTTATCCACATTCCTACTTCCTCTAGAACTTTGGACAGGAAACATACCGTGTAAAGTAAAACAAAGTGAACCTCATGTCTTTTTTTCACTTTTGTCCTCATACCTTAAAAATACGCCTACTCGTCCTGAAATACCCCAAAGAAGGAAAGCACCTTTGCAGTTGAGCTAATCTGTTCCCCTCAGGATTTAAAAAAAAAATTATACGGTAAACGTCAACCTCCTGTGCACCTTTGAAAGAAGTCCCGGCCTATCCAGCCTTCCCTTACAGCTCAATCCCTTCATTCCTAGCAACATACTGGTAAATCTCTTCTTAACTATGTCCAGCTTAATATTCTTCTTTGTCTGACTTGGAAACCAGAACATAGACAAAATACTACAGAAGGTGCCTCGCCAACATCCTGTACAACCTCAGGATAACGTCCCAACTTCAACACTGAGCAACGCATGAAAAAGTCCTAACAGCATTTTAACGAAGCTGACGATATGTGACACGACTTCCAAAGTCTATTCCGAGGCCTATTCACGTGTCTATTGCGCAGGACTACTCAAAGCAGTACTTGTAATTGTACAAGTGCTACATCCCTTTATAACTCAAACTGCAGTACATTGCATTTGATCAAGATAATTTCTCTTTCCCATTCATTTAATCATATACCCGAATGATCAATGTCTCTTTTAATCTTCTATAACCTCAGATAACCTTCTTCTCTGTCGACTGTACCACCATGGAGAGTTGTAGCGTCCCTCAGCACAGAAACTGGTACATACTGATCATAATGCCGGTCCACATTAACCGCATTTCTCTGCACTTGGACCATATCATTCTAATCCTTTGCTATTTAAGTATTTGTCCAAAAGCCTTTTTAAATGTTCTTCGTGTACACACAAAGACTTATGCTGTCATCTCAGCTGTCATCTCATGAAATGCATGTCGCTCATGTTAGTGTCAACCACAAACTGATGATCCCTGCCTGCCAAACAAAGGAGCCATCACTGATCCCTGTGGAACACTGCTGGTCACAAGCCTCCAGTCTGATAAGCAACACACCAAAACCTCACCCTTTCTCTTGTTGTTAATTGAATTTTGTATCCAAATTGCAAACTCACTGTGAACCACATCTGATCTAACTTTACTCGTAAGTCTTCCATGTTGAATCTAGTTAAACGCTTTCCTAAAGCGTAAGTAAGCAAAGATATTTGTTCTTAGCTCATCAATCCTCTTGCCTACTTGATCAAAACCTCACAAATTTGTGAGACCCAATTTCCACCTCACTAAACCGTGCTGATGATCCCCTATTTTTCCTGGACTCCAGGAATTCCAGTCTTTACCCTGTATCCATTCTTCAACAAGGTTCGTCAATGTCCAGTAATTTTAAATCACACCCATATTTAGAGATGACACAATTATTTCAGCAAGAAGTCTTGCAATTTCCGCGCTTACCTCTCATAATGCTTTGGGATTCAGTACAAACACAGGGTAAACCTCGATGCTAATTGAAACCAGCAACACAGAAAAATATTTACCCCGTGCTGTAAACTGTGAAAATTCGATAGTCAAAACGTTTCGCAAAGGTCACGATTTAAAGGGAAAATATCAACTTTTTTTCTTTATTTCTAACAGAGAATGAAAACTAACAACTATTTACAACTAGTTTCTGTTAAACCCATCTTTTACCTTTCACTCCGCAATAATATTCCGATTCTAAAAGATTCCCAATAATGATTTAAAAAGTAATCATGGTTCAAAACCACTCAGCTTTTTCAAGTCTCATTTTGTGGATTTTTTCTGGGAAGATTCTCTCCAGGTTTTCCTCGATGTTCTGCCATGCAAACACATTTCCAGGAAGGTACATTTGTAGGATCACTTGAGCTGGACGTCTCTGACGCAGTCCTAGCTGTTGAAAATGTCCTGATTTATACACTAAAACATCGGATTATTTCATTGGCTTTAATATTATCAAAACGTGAAGTTCACACCTGATTTTGATTTCGGATCTTGATTCATAATTTAAGCTGATGGCAATCCAGCTCTGCTGGCTGTTTCGAACAAATGCCACATTGTTCCCATGGTCAGAACAGGTTGTCCTGTGTCCTTGCAAGCTTTCCAACACTTTTTTTTCACACCACGTTCATAACAATACACTAGTCCAGGGTCTGTTGTTGCATACGCCTTTTACATTTTCTGAGGTGTCCAGCAATTATTTTCCTGTAATATGAAATGTTTATCAGTATGTATTTCCATGATTTCTGTAGCCTCCTTACGTCTAGCATATCCTTGGCGAACGGACTTCCCAAGCTGAGCTGTTCCACCTTGCTTGAATCCCTCTAAACACTTTCTCTCCGTCTTAACGTCCAAATGTCTTATAAAATAATGCAGCAGTACCTCTACGTACCAGTTGCTCTAGCAGGTGATTCCATGTGCAAGCCATCCTCTGTGTGAAAAGGATGTTTTGTCATTCGGTGTAAATCTTACGAGGTCTGGACTCGTGGATCTAAGGGAAAACGAACTTTGCTGTTCGCCTTATCGAGAATACTCTTGATTTTATGAATCGCTATAAAGTCATCTTAGACCTCCGATGCTGCAGTACGACAAGGCAAAGCCTGCTCGTTGTATTAAAAATCCAGTCCTGAGAACATGTAGACTCTTTGTTGCATGAGGCCAGATAGAGTCGAATGCAATCCAGCCGCTAGAAACATCACCGAATCTCAAATTATTGATGCTTGGTCAAATAGTTTCGGAAAAGGTATCGTCCTCTTCAGATATGGAGAGTGAACATTTGGTCTTGCTGTCTCCACAATAAAAAATGACGTGAAAAATTCGTTTAATGCCTCTTGCATCTGCTGAGCTCAAAAGCAATGTCAACCTCCTTGATCTTTCAGGTAATATTTCTCGCGTTGTCCTCTTGCCAGATATGTATTTGTAGACCCTCTTTGGATTATCTTCAGCCCTGGCAGATTAAAGTATTTCATATCCCCTCTTTCCTTCCTGGTCTGCACTTTATTGAAGTTACAAGAAATTCACTTGAACCCTGTTATCTGTCTGATATAGGATACTCTTTCGTTTTGATTTGTTCCTCAACACCTTTATTCAACAATGGTCACGTCTTGTGAGTGTCCAGCCCGACAAATTCAGCTCAGGTTGACAGCATATCTGCCACTGGGAAAATCTAACACGTTTACAAGTATTTTCAGATCGGAACAAGCACAATACATAAAGGGGAATGCAGTAAATGGAATATAACTGAATTTCTAAAATTATTCAGAACGGTGTTTTATATGATAGCACTTCACAAGCATAGAAGCATAAACCAACACAGTTGGGGGTATGTATTGGTCGAGGATTGGGGAATGAATGGAGAGGCGAGGTAGTGAGGGCATTTTCATGGTAGTAAATTGTAACTTGCAGATTCACGCAGCCAACAATATTGGTGCCACAGTTGTTGACAACATGTACTGATCACCTGTATAACATAAGTCAATGTACTGTTGCTCAGTTTGGAGGTGACACAAAATAGATATGGAAGCAAGTAATGAGGGCGGCACAGCGACGTTGTGGATGGACAGAATCAGGATAAACAAGTGGACAAAAACGTAGCAGCATGTAACATGCAAAAAAAAGATGTTTATGCGTTTTGGCAGATATAAATATTAAGTGGGGAAATACACAGCACAAAGCATCAGCATACAGAGCACTTCGCTTCCTTGTACATGAAACATGAAAAGTTAGCATCCAGTTTCAGCAGGTAATCGGGAAGTCAAATAATTTTGTTTCACTTTATTTAAATGGAATGGGGACATAAGTTTTTGTCAAAATACACATGGCATTGGTCAGATCAGAGCTGGATTAAGGTGAACAAATTTAGTCCCCCTATTTTAGGGATAGCAGTTCAGGGAAATTTAACACAAATCATCCTGGATATGGGGGGATATTCTCGGGAGATGAAACTGAGAATATTGCCCCTGTACTGATTGGAGTGAAGAATAATGTAACAAGACTTTACTGAGATACATTAGATTATGAGGGACATGATAGGATAATTTAGGAGAGAATGATTCGCCTTGTCTGAGAATCGAAGACCAGAGAACATCGTCTCAGAGTAAGTAGTAACTTATTTAAGAAAGATGTGGAGGAATTTCTTTCTCTTCGGGCCGACTGAATATGTGAAAGTATTTACTGCAGGCCGCTCTAGAAATTGGCAGCTCAGTGTATCCAAGATTACACTGAGATTAGGGAGGGTGATAAAAAAGGAGGGGGTGTGGCCTTGCTAATTAGAAATGGTATAATGGCTGTAGAAAGGCAGTTCGAGTGGGATCTGCCTTTGGAGGGAGTATGGGCTGAAGTCAGAAATAGGAAAGGAACAGTCACCTTGTTGGGTATTCACTATAGGCCCGCCTATAGCAGCTGAGATGTGGAGAAACAGATTGGGAAACAGATTTTAGAAAAGTACAGAAGCCACAGGGTAGTAGTCATGGACGATTTCAACTTCCCAAATATTGATTGGAAGCTCTTTAGATCAAGTAGATTGGACGGGCTGGTGTTTGTGCAGTGCGTCCAGGAAGCTTTTCTAATGCAGTATGTACATTGTCCGACCAGAGGGGAGGCCATATTAGATTTGGTACTCGGTAACGAACCGGAACAAGTGATGGGCTTGTTAGTGGGTGAGCATTTTGGTGATGATGACCACAATTCTGTGACTTTCACATTGGTTATGGAGAGAGATAGGTGCATGCAACAGGGTAGGTTTTTCAATTGGGGGAAGAGTAAATACGATGCTGCAAAAAAGGATCTGAGGAGCATAAGTTGGCAGCATAGGATGTCAGGGAAGGATGTCATTGAAATGTGGAACTTTTTCAAGGAACAGATACGACGTGTCCTTGATATGTATGTACCTGTCAGGCAGGAAAGAGATGGTCGTGTGAGGGAACCTTGGTTCACGAGGGAGGTTGAATATCTAGTAAAGAGGAAGAAGGGGGCTTACATAAGGCTGGGGAAACAAGGTTCAGACAGAGCTTTGGAGGGATACAGGATAGCCTGGAGGGAACTGAAAAAAGGGATTAGGAGAGCTAAGAGAGGGCATGAATAATCTTTGACGGGTAGGATCAAGGATAACCCCAAGGCCTTTTATGCGTATGTGAGAAACATGAGAATGACGAGAACGAGGGTAGGTCCGATCAAGGACAGTAGTGGGAGACTGTGTATTGAGTCGGAAGAGACAGGAGAGGTCTTGAATGAATACTTTTCTTCAGTATTTACAAATGAGAGGGACCGTAATTTTGAAGAGGAGAGTATCAAACGGACTGGTAAGCTAGAGGAGATACTTGTTATGAAGGAAGATGTGTTGGACATTTTGAAAAACCTGAGGACAGACAAGTCCCGCGGGCCTGACGGGATATATTCTAGGATTATTTTGGAAGCAAGAGAGGAAATTGCGGAACCGTTGGCAATTATCTTTTCGTCTTCACTGTCAATGGGGTTGTACCAGTGGACTGGAGAGTAGCGAATGTTGTGGTCCTGTTCAAAAAAGGGAATAGAGATAACCCCGGGAATTACAGGGCGGTTAGTCTTACTTTAGTGGTAGGCAAAGTAATGGAAAGGGTACTGAGGGATCGGATTTATGAGTATCTGGAAAGACGCTGCTCGATTAGGGACAGCCAGCACGGATTTGTGAGGGGTGGGTCTTGCCTTCCGAGTCTTATTGAATTATTTGAGGACGTGACCAAGCATGTGGATGAGTGTGGAGCAGTGGATGCAGTGTACATGGATTTTAGTAAGGCATTTGATAAGGTTCCCCATTGTAGGCTTATGCGGAAAGTCAGGAGGCATGGGATAGTGGGAAATTTGGCCAGTTGGATAGAGAACTGGCTAACTGCGCGATGTCAAAGAGTGGTAGTAGATGCTAAATATTCCGCCTGGAGCCCAGTTAGAAGTGGAGTTCCACAGGGATAAGTTCTGGGTCCTCTGCTGTTTGTAACTTTTATTAATGACTTGGAAGAGGGAGTCGAAGGGTGGGTCAGTAAATTTGCAGACGATACGAAGATTGGTGGACTTGTGGACAGTGAGGAGGGCTGTTGGACTTAGATATGATGCAGATCTGGGCTGAGGAGTGGCAGATGGAGTTCAAACCTGTCAAGTGTGAGGTTGTCCATTTTGGAAGGTCACATAAGAATGTGGAATACAGGGTTAACGGTAGGGTTCTTAGTAAGGTGGAGGAGCAGAGGGATCTTGGGGTCTATGTTCATAGCTCTTTGAAATTTGCCACTCAGGTGGATAGAGCTTGTAAGAAGGCCTATGGTGTATTAGCGTTTATTAGCAGAGGGATTCAAATGTCGTGAGGTGATGTTGCAGCTGTACAGGACCTTGGTAAGGCCACATTTGGAGGACTGTGTGCAGTTCTGGTCGCATCACTTTAGGAAAGACGTGGAAGCTTTGGAGAGAGTGTAGAGGAGATTTACCAGGATGTTGTCTGGAATGGAGAATAGGTTGTACGAGGATAGGTTGAGAGTGCTAGACCTTTTCTCATTGGAAAGGCGAAGGATGAGGGGTGACTTGATAGAGGTTTATAAGATTATCGGGGAATATATAGAGTAGACAGTCAGAGACTTTTTTCCCCGGGTACAACAGAGTTTTACAAGGGGACATAAATTTAAGGTGAAGGGTGAAAGGTGTAGGGAGATGTCAGCGGTAGGTTGTTTACCCAGAGAGTGGTGGCGGCATGGAATGCGCTGCCTGTGGGAGTGGCAGAGTCAGAATCATTGGTAACCTTTAAGCAGCAATTGGATAGATACATGGATAGGTGCTTAAGCTAGGACAAATGTTCGGCACAACATTGTGGGCCGAAGGGCCTGTTCTGTGCTGAATTGTTCTATGTTCTATGTTCTAAGACTGTGAGAAACATATTTTAATCAGCAAGGTATTCAATGGTTAGGTGCTATTGCAGGAACGTGAATCTGAGGATTATCAGATCAGTTGTAATCTCACTGAATGGTGAGAGCAGACTGCACAGGTTGAATTGACGACTTCTGCTCTTGCATCTTATTATCTTTCCTTTCTGGACTTTCAATTGCTTCTGTTTTTCCTTTATCAATGAATTTACCGTGCATTAGAAGAAGAAGATTTACAGTGCGAAGGCTTAAAACCAAATATCACTTCAGTATCTGATGGTGTTGTCCAGTTGATTGTTGACTGAATATGATTCGCCTGAAAGGAAAAAGCATCATTCACAGTGTGGAGAAACTGTGCACGTGTTGTACGTGTGGGCAGGGCTTCACAAGGTAATCTGCCTAGTCTGAACATAAATACAGTCAGATGAGGAAGAGGCCATTCATCTGTTTCGAGTGTGGGACAGAATTCACTAGATCCACCACGTTGTTATAACAACAGCAAGTCCGCATAGTGGAAATGTCTTTTAAATGCCCTGAACTTGGGAAGCGGCTTAAAATCTCTGAGATTCTGTTGAACCACCAATATGTTGACACTGATGAGAAACTCCCAAACTGGGCCTGGATTAATGTGGTTAATTGGACTCTGTGCACGCGCCATCTCACTGTGGGGAGAGGCTGTTCACCTGCACTCGTGTGGGAGTAGATTTGATGTGAAATCCAACCTACTGAAACAACAGCATGTTCACAAGTGAACAAAGTGTCTGATTTTTACTGTGCTTCATCGTGTGTCAAAGTCTCAACCAGCTTACTGTGGAGCTATTCCAAAGAGTTTATTGTATAGGAAAGGATTAGAAGGATACGGGGCAATGGCAGGTAGATGGGGTTAGTCTGAATGAACATTTAGGTCGGAATGGGCAAGTGTGGACCAAAGGGTCTGCCTCTATGCCTTAGGACTCTATGACTCTAACAACCATTGCTTGTCTCCCGCTGAATGTCATATTGTACTTTCCCAATTCACTGGAGCGAACTTGATCCTCCACCCTGCAGGCTTCCTTGATGTTTGACAACCATGTTCAACATTCGATATTATATGCAGATGCAGTGTAAAATGCAACATATTAATGTCACATTTCCTGAGAACAAGATTATTAATTAGTCCTTCTGAGCACACATCACCAAATCCAAAATAATCTTGTCTTTAGTTTGGATTACGACATACTCTTCCAGCTACCTGATACACACTTCTGTAATTTATTTTTCACAGCATTAGCAGTCACTTGGTTTACGCAGTTTAGATGAAACGTGAGATAATTCAGTATTACTGCAGCACCAACAATACCAATTTTCCACAGCATAAGATATACAAAATTTGCACGACAGAACACATCAATGCTTGTTTCTCATTGCTAAGATCCTCCCACAGTGCTAACCACTGTGCCACCATGTCGCCCCGAGATGATCTGATGAAATGTCCAGGACGTTCTGTATCCTCGTTCTACCAGGATAAGTATCACCTTATTCTCTCTGCTCCCTCGCACTCACTGTATATCTGATATAGCACCTACCCCTGAACAAGGCTTACGCTCTATCTCCAAATAAAGTTCATGTACTTCCAATCTCACTGTTGAATTCAGCACCTTCCTTCCATCATTTTGTCTGTCGCCTATGCAATACACCCACACCAAGAACACCTTATGAATTCTGCACTGTGGACTGACTCCCTCCAGACACCTCACCATTCAGCAACCCTCCCCCCCACCACCACCACCTACAACAGTACGAACAGCTCATTCCCCACTTCCCTTTCTCCCATTCCAGGATAAACAGCCTGGAACAAGACAGATAGGGCCAAGCCGGGTGGTGGAGTGTCCGGTATTCGTTCAATTTCCCCCCTCTCCTCTCCCCGCCATGTTGGTAGGACCCTTGCACGAGCCGGAGAGGACCGAGTGAATCGTATGGAGATTCTGTAATATCCACCTCCTACCATCTGAGTAAGAAGCAATGTTTTGTGGAGGGCAGTATTCAGTTTAACCGCTCTGCCTTTTCCGCTACTTCTTTCCCTCACAAAACAATAAATATCTCATTGCAGAAAGATGCAGACACAGAAATACTTAGAGACATATGTAAACACCACAATATACTAACACTCACAGCACATGCAATGAGATGGACCCGCACACATGTAGAGGCATACAGAGACATACACAGTCACACACAAACAGACTTAAACAGATAAAACGCAGAGGCTAATACACGGAAGAACAAATGTATACACACAAATACACAGACACACAAACACGTGAACAAACACACATGCACGCATGCAGATACACAGAAACGCAGGCACTTGTGTCTATAAGCCAGAGATAGATAGGTTTTTGATTAATAAGGATACCAAGGGTTACCGAGAGAAGTCACTAGAATGATGTTGAGAAACCTCTAAGCCAATATTAAATGACATTCAGATTCGATGGGCCGAATTGCCTAATTCTGCTCCTTTTTTAATGCTCGTGTGGTGTTGTGCTATCTGGTATTCTCTTCTTGGGACAAGAGCAGAGAATGAGTTTAATACATATTTGATTGGAAAGAGTCAGTGGTAAAGTTGGACAGGTTTAGGGGGCTGTATAATTCTATTCCAAATTATTCTATCCTTATGTTTCAAAAAAGGTGACAATTTGATGTTAGTTTAACACAGTTTTAAAATAATGGGTCCTGCAATGAAATAAGGATGTCCCTTTCCCTTTCGTGTTGTGCTATCTGTGGTGCCCTTTTCCTCAGGAAGCAGTAAAGACGTGGTCTTTTTAAGATATTCAAGGCTGACCTCGAGTGATCTTTCCTGGACAGGAGGGTCACTGTTTATTGGGAACAGACCAGAGACAGATGGTCATAACATTCGGATCAGCCATCAGAATTCTGAATGGTGCAGCCGAATGACCAACTTCTGCTCCGATCCATTCGGTTAGTCTGCAGATGTAGCAAGTGGTATGAAATGATGTTGTTTCTGGGAAAGGGTAGCGGGTTTAATCGTAGCAATGTTTTACTGCATCTGGACAGCGAGACTGCAGATACAGGAGGTCAGAGTCGAAAAGTGTTGCCCTGAAAAAATAGAGCAGGTCAGGCAGCATCCGAGGAGCAGGGAAGTCAATGTTTCGGGCTTACTTCATCAGGCATGTGCCCGAAACATGCCTCTCCTTCTCCCTGTACACACGTTCCTGGGAGGCCTTTTGATACGAAGCATTACTAGTTTAGGTATTGGATGCGAAATCTTTTTGTACCATACACGATTTTGTGAAAAATTCGTTGGATACATTTTTTATCTTGTTAGGGTGTTGGAAACTACAGAATAAATGCTAAGAATAAAATGTGTTGATTGATAAAAATGCATAGGCGTGTACTGCACCTTTTAAAGAGAGTAAAAGTTGGCAAGGACTTAACAAACACAGAGCGTGCTGAATTTTGTTTTAAAAAGTAACATTTGACTGAAAGAAGCAGTTGAGCTGAGTGCTATGGTATACAACAAATTCGATTTAGGCCAATCAGTTTAACTTACGACCCAAGAAACCAAAATCCAAACGAATTTGAATTTTAATGCTATAAAACCAATGAGACAATCTGGTGTTTTGTGGTATAAAATCGGCATTTTGAACAGTTAGCCAGGGCAGCAAAAAGCACTAATAAATGCAGACTGCCTGCAGAATCGCTCTTTGAAAGGTACCTGTTTCTATGAAATTTGTGCAGTAGAAGATCGAAGAAAAGACCCGGGAAAACCTACAGATGAAGATTCACAGGAAAATCGACATAACTCGCTGGGCGTTTTGAAATTCATGTTTTTCTCTTAAATCTTAATCGGGTGGTTTTATTGGCTCAGAGCAGGAAGTAGATAAACTGATCAGACCAGGATGAGTACAGTGTAGAAAGTTGTTGTTTAATGTTCTCTTTGTTTTCTTGGAGTTAAAGAATAAACTATTATTGCTTTCTATAGATAGTGGGATTTGGTCGTTCTTTGTCACTCACACTTTTACAGACTATGAGGTGAGGTGATTTTTTTTCTGTGTGTCTGGTTTGAATTAGCAGAAGGGCTTCTCACTCTGTCGTAACATTGATTTTAACGCAGATATAATGAAGACATCAACCGATTTCTTAAAATTATGCAGACACATGTAAACATACCATGAAATTATGCAGCTGGGATTTTGTTTTTTGTTTTTGCTCAGAAAAGGCACTGTGTACAACAGCAGTAATGATGCATTTGTATCTAGGATCTTATCATCCATTGCAGAGAATTTTCAAGAAAATCACACGTGGTCCTTTTTGGTGTTCAGTTGGCATTATTGCATATTTTAACACAGGAGGGATTAAAATGTTACCTGCCACAGAAGCAGCAGCCTAGTGCCCCTCTCTCTCTTTCTTTCACCTGACAAGAGAAAAACATCCTGCGTCATCTTTACCAATCGTTTAGGTTTTCTGATGAAAGATTCTTTGGCATCTTTCCACTATCTGACGTAAAGTGAATTGAAACAAATCCAACTGTTTCGGGGAGATAGCCCATTTCAAGCAGCTTGTGTGAGCGGAAGAACTTCAGAGGACCGAATAACATTTGGGACATTCTGTCATCTTTCCATTTGTTAAGAGTTTAGCTATTAAAGAACTCTGGAAAGCTTTCATTTTGTTTTGTTTTGTCTTAAAATGTGTGAGTTCATGTGTGCATGCAGCTGCACGTTTGTGTGTTTGTCACATTTTTCTAGAAGATGAGCCAGGCTGACACTTATATCATTGGCCTTATCACTAAACTTTGGAATTTCTTGTAACCAGTGGAGGAGTGTGACTGCAAAAGGAATCAGTGACCCTGTAACATTGGTTGGAACACGAATGAGAAATTCTGAAAGAGCTGTAAAAGTGGGAATTCCCTTTCCCAGAAGTATGTGATGTCTAGGTGTTTGTATTGAACAGAGAAATGAATGAATGGAAATGGTGCATACAGAAAAGTGCTGGTAAGACCACAACCAGATCAGCTACGAACTTACTACCTGGTACAGCAGTGGCAAAGTGGTTAATGACCCACTCGTGCTCCTCACTCAAATGTTCCAATGTTCTGTTCAGCCCCGCACAGGAGCAGATGGGTGCCACTTGCGCCAAATACCTGGTTCACAGTAACATAGGATATCATTCAGTTCCTCCAGACTGACACACACCGTATGGTGTGGGTTGGAAAATGTTATTGGGAAATTCAAGCTGGGTTCGAAAGACGCCTCTGGTCTCTTTACAGAGTGTTTCCCCTCTGCAACCAGTAGTTCATTTGTTGGTCATGTAGTGGACCCAGATTCACTGTGAATACAGCCCAAAGACATCACTCAGAGATGATACACAAAATAATTTGCGCTCTCTGACTGCAACATTCAACAAAAGTACAACCATTAACTTTCCAGATACAGGACATGAGAACATAAGGAACAGGATGAGTTAATTCGGCCAGTCAATCCTGCTGTGCCATTGTATACCATGATGGCTGATCCACTGTTGGTAACAATTCCATTCAATTCCCAATTCTCACACCCTTCAACTCAATGATAGTGGGCAAAAACAATCTACCTCCAGTGTAACTACTTTCAGTGATCTAGATCCCCGAACTCTCTCATCCAGATAGTTGCTGACATTCATTACCCTCTGTGAGAAGAAAACACTCCCCACATAGACACAATGACCTATTGATGAGTTCAAAAGAGGTGAACACAGGAGCCCAGCTAAGAATGGCAGACCCTAATATCAAGGCTGGAGTTGACTCAGGATGGTATCAAGGAACGCTGACTAAATTAAATTTAGTGTGCATCAGCCACAATATCTCTTCTGGTTGGGGTCATCCATGGCACAACGGAAGATATGTTTGGTTTCTGGTCATCAGTCCTTTCAGTCCCAGGACATCACTTCCGGAGATCCTCAGGGGAGCTTCCTTAGCACAAACAGCTCCAGCTGCTGCATCAATCCTTTCCTCCACCATAAGATCAGAAGTTGTGATGGTCACTGAAGATCAGGCAATATTCAGAACATTTTGTACACTGTCAGCTCCTGAACCATTCTGTGTCCATATGCAGCAAGACCCGGAAAACATTCAGGCTTGTGCTGTTAAAGTGTCGGTAACATTCATGATACAGCACGGCCAGACAATGTACATTTCCACAGTTAAAAGAGGAGCTCATTCAGCATCTCAAGGTGGTTGCACCCGGATATGAGGAAGTAATTCAGGCCATCGAAAGGAATGAACAAGAAGAGGGACAAACCATTCAACCCTCCTCCCTGTTCCACAGGAAAAGAAGCAGTCTCGTCAGTGCATCCAACTGCTAAACTATAACGTGAGAAGTCCAATCAGACCCTTGAACGTGTTCCATGCGACCAGGACGAAAACATTCATCCCCTCAAGGGCTTTTGCAGAAACAGGAGGACATCATTGATGCTCCAACGTGACAAACAAAGGAGCAGATACTGCACTCAGAGACGGCTCCATGATGTTCCTCGTAGCCCCATTGCATGTGGAACGTGTGCAATTTTGACATAGTTTCCTGGCAGTGAGGAGAGAAGCCAAATATTTTGTGCGAAGTCTCAAGGAGGAATCTTCCCCCTCCGAGAAGACAGACCCATGTTCTCCATCGAGGACAGAAGCTGTTGGGAATAGTTAACTGTTTTAGAGTGAAGGTATTGTGGCTGCTGTCGGGATTGTGGATGACATGAAGTTCTGTGCAGATTCACACACACCGAATGCACTGTATTAATGTGGGGAGACTGTGTGCAAAGCCTGAACCTGTCTCTGTCAATCGACATGGAGAGTGAGGCTGAAGTAGGAGAATAGTTCTCAGAGGCAGTTAAACTACCGAGAATTATAACCCGCGTAAAAAAAGAAACAATGGAATTTACCCCGTTCTTAGTATCTGTTTAGAACATAATGAGTGATTGTCCATTCCCCTCAAGTTTCAATGCAATCACCTCTTATTCTCTCACAGCGCTACAGATTAAGCATTACTCACTCCTCATGGTACCATGATCCCAGTGATTAGTTTGTTGACACTCTTTCACATTCTCTCTGTGATGAGGAGATCATTCCTTGTAAAGGAGAGAAAATCTGCCCATAATACCCGAAATAATGCCTCAACAACACTCTCAGAGATTATCACACTAATTCAATTCCCTCACGTTACCGTCTCTCTTTTTTTCCTGTGGTGTAAAAAAGCCATTCCTTCTCTATGCCCTGAGACTGACGTGAAATTTACAAATTCCTTACGTCTGTACATCAACATCAATAAAGCCAACACCAAAGATGGAGATGAACATCACTCTTGTGAAGAATTTCAAAGATATAGAATACACCTAAAACAAGGAATGGTCACCTACCTGAATGGAAACGAGCTGTCGAAATATGGTAAACAGGCAGATGAAGGAGCTATCTTTCCATTGTTCTTCCCTCACGGGATGTGTGCAGCCCTGGTCAGGCCAGCATGTTATACCGATCTAAAACTGGGTGGCTGGTTCAGCTGTTCCACAGGACAGTAAAGAGTAAACTACATTGCTGTGGGATTGCAGTCACACGGAGACCTGACCAGGCAAGGATGACCCATTGTCTTCTCAAAAAAGACATGAGGCAAGCAGATGGGCTTTTTCACATAAATGATAATGGTTTCATTTCAATGATATCAATTTCTTTCATGTGATATCAATGGATTATTATTGATGGCAGTAGGTTAAGAGTCAATGACTCGAGCACTATACTGTCTTACATCTGACAGGTTCTGTGCAGAGAACAAGTTAAACATCTCAAATGCAATTATTTTGTAACAGATACGTGGTTTGAAGAGACTTGAAGAAACAGTATCGGATTTAACAAAAACACAAACGATGGTTCATTTAAGAATTGCACTGAGGCTGAGGAGACGACTGAGATACCATAATGGTGGTATTGGACAGGATTGGTGGGTAGGGAGGATATGGAAATGTAAATTTGTGCAGGACAGAAAGGATTATGGAGTCTGGTTCCTTTTCGCATATTAGTGAGTAATTTGTAAATAGTAATTTGCTTTATATATTTTATAAGGAAAGGAATTTTTGATTGGAACTGAAGACATTCATTTCCATTTCCTAATATTTACGTATCATGAGCAGAAATTCAGTTCAACTCAGTTTCACAATCAAAGAGAATGACTTACTAGGAACACCAACTATAGCGAGGATGGGATAGCAACCACCTTAAATAATCCAAAGGATTTCCTGGATCAGCCATGCTAATGATATCCAAGGCTGAGAAAGAAAGTCAAGACCCAAGGATAAACTCCTGTTCATTGTTGGAACATTCAAGTCTAATGTTCACAGATTCTGATCCATTGTTGGAATATTCGAGTGTAATGTTCTCAGATTCCAATCTCGCCTCCCTTCCCTTTGGAGCTGCTGATCCCTGTTTGTGCTGTCGGTGATACTCCCTCTCACACGATGGGATAATACATTGACAGAGCCCATTTATCGTTTAACGATGGAAACCCTCTACTGGGATAATTAGAATCCACAGAGATTGACAATAATCACAGTCAATGAACAATTAGCTCCAGTTAATCCCTTTCAATTCAATATTAATTTTATTAAAATTCAAAATAACGTTTAAAATTTACACGTTCCGCATGGGATACGTTGGAGTGACTGAGGGAAGGGATGTTGGAGATGGCAGATTGTTTGTGTGTAATCATTCAATCTGCCTTGGATATGAGAGGAATGACAGAGAATTGTTTGAACATAAACCAGTTTATCCATTTATAAATGGAAACTTATAGCCTGAAATTATTGATCAGTGATTATATTGATGAATAAACTTTTATAGTCAAAATCTGATGGGAAAATGTGGTTAAGAAAACATGGATTATAACAGGCAAACTGCATGGATATGTTAACAGAGAATTGTACGTGACAAATACAATTCAGATTTTTATTTGAGGATCAGAAGGGGCAAGTGAGGGTCATGCTGTTGATGTTATTGATGTAAATGAACTCTGATGAAGAATCATTTATTAGACTTCAATTACTGTGTGATTATGACATTGAACAGGAGACAGAAATCAGAGAGAATTGGAGGAAATGGCTGCTGCGACTGGAGGGAGAGATAATGATATTGTCAGTCATCAGTATTGCAACGTGCCTCTTTATAAATCATAAGGTCAGAATCATGATGCATCTATAGATCTATAGTGAGGGATGAGGACAGCCAACATTGACCATAAGACCAGAAGACATAGGAGCAGAAATGTGGCCTTTCTGCCTATTGAGTCTGCTCCGTCATTTGATCATATCTGTTACGCTTCTCAAAATCACTCTCCCGCTTTCTCCCCATAAGCCTTGGTCTCCTTGACAATCAAGAACCTATCGACCTCAGTCTTAAATATACATAATAACCTGGTCTCTACAGCTTCTGTGGCCGTGAATTCCATAGATCCCCGACTCTCTGTCTGAAGAAGTTTCTCCTTATCTCTGTTCTAAAAGGTCTTCCCTTTATGCTGGGATCTCGAGTCCTAGTCTCTCCTATCAATAGAAACATCTTTCCAACATCCTCTCTGTCCACGTCATTCAGTGTTTGGTAAGTTTCAATTCGATGCCCCAGATAATTCTAAACTCTATCCGAAACTGACCCAGAGTCCTCAAATGTTACACATATGTTAAGCTTTTCATTCCAAAAGCATTCCTATGAATCTTCTCTGAACATCCTCCAGTGTCAGTGCATCCTTCCTGAGATACGGGGCCCACAACTGCACACAATGCTCCAAATGTAGTCTGACCAGAGCCTTATACAGCCTCAGAAGTATATCCCTGCTTTTATATTCAAACCTTTTTGAAATGAATAGCATCATTGTATTTGCCTTCCTAACTACTGACAATCTGCAAGTCTACCTTGAGAGACTCCTGGATTAGAACTCCCAAGTCTCTTTGCACTTCAGACTTCTGATTTTACTCTTAATATTGAAAATAGTACATGCCTCTTGTCTTTCTGGCAAAGAGCACGACCACACACATTCGCACATTGTACCCTATCGCCCAGTTCTTTACCCATTCTCTAAAACTGCCCACATCATTCTGCAGGCGAAGGTGAGGACTGCAGATGCAAGAGATCACAGCCCAAAAGTGTGGTGCTCGAAAAGCACAGCCGGTCAGGCAACATCCGAGGAGCAGGAGGTGCGACATTTCAGGCATAAGCTCTTTGTCAGGATTGAGGAGGGTGGGCGAAAGGGTGCTGAAAGATAAATAGGAGAGGGTGAGGCTGGGGGGATGGTAGTGTGGAAGGCGATAGTTCGACAAAGGTGGGTTGTGATCATGAAGGACAGGGAAGATGGAGAGATTGGACAGTTCAAAGGGACATTGCGAATTTGGAGTGTTCGATGTGAGATAAGGTGGGGAAGGTGAGATGAGGAAACTGGTGAGATTGACATTGATACCGTGTGGTTGCACGGTCCCAAGGTGGAAGATGAGATGTTGTTCCTCCAGGTGTTGGATGACTCGGGTTTGGCAGTGGAGCAGCCCCAGGACTGGCATGTCTTTGGCGGATTGGGAGGGAGAGTTGAAGTTTTCGACCATATGGTGGTAGGGTCATTGTGTGTGTGCGTGTGTGTCCCAGTGATGCCAGTGATGCTCCCTGAAACGTTCACAAAGTTGGCATCCTGTCTCCTCAATGTACAAGAGACAGGGAACAATGACAAAGTACAGTGTCTACGGGGTGTGGAAGGATCCTTTGGGACCTTTGATGGAGGTGAGGGGGAAGGTGTAGGCGCGCGTTTTACACAACTTCGGATGACAAGGGAAGGTGCTGGGAGTGGATGATGGCTTGTTTGGGGGGTTGTGGCGTGGACCTAATGAGGGAGTCGTGGAGGGACTGGTCTCCACAGAATGCTGATAGGGGTGTGGAGGGAAATATATCTCTGGTGGTAGGGTGTGACTGGAGGTGGCAGAAATAGAGGAGGATGATGATTCTATCTGGAGGTTGGTGGGGTGGAAGTCAAGGACCATGGCGGTCTATCCTTGTTGTGGTGGGAAGGGTGGGGTTCAAGTACAGAGGTTTGGGAAGCTGAGGAGAATCGGTGGAGCAACTTTCTGCAAGCTCACCACCTCTTCAATGCTATATGACCCTCTTCATATCTTTGTACTGTCTGAACATCAGGCTGTCGGTGGCACAGTGGCTTAGTGGTTAGTACAGTGCCAGGGACACAAGCTCGATTCCCACTTCGGGTCAATGCTAGTTTGGTGTTTGTGTATTCTCCCCATATATGCATGGGTTCCCTGCGGTTGTTCTAGTTTCCTCCTGCAGTCCAAACATGCGCAGATTAGGTGATATGGGTACGCTAAATTGCCCATACATTTCGTTATTTGTCAGCAGAGAATGGGTCTGCTTGGGTTACTGTTCGAAGGTTTGGAGTGGACTTATTTTCCAAAAAGGCCTGTTTTCACACTCTAGTGATTCTAATAATAAAAATTAGCCAAAGTGCCCTCAGTTCTTTCATCTAGTTCATTAACTGTATAATGTGAAATTTGGTGCTCCCAACATTGAGTCTTGTGGAACAATGCTTGTTACTGACTGCCATTGTGATGAAGGCACATTTTACACTTACTTTCTGCTAGTTTCAATCGATGCTAGCACGTTGCCTCTGACACCATGTGTCCCCTTTCTCAATAACCTCCAGTGTAGCAATTTGTCAAAGAACGTCTTGAGGTACAGTTAGATAATATCCATTGGTTCTCCTAATCTGCTCATTACTTCCTCAAAACATGCTAGTGGTTTGTCAGGCAGGACCTCCGCTTGATGAAACCATAATAACTCTTCCATATTTTACAATCTACATCCAAGTATTCAGAAATCACATCCTTCATGATGGATTTCAGGATCTTACCCACAACTGAGGTTCGGTTAATCAGTCTGTAATTTTCCGTCTTCTTCCTTCATCCCTTGTTAAACGGGGTGTCACGTTAGCGATTTTCCAGTCCACTTTGCCCTTTCCTGATTCTCGTCATTCCTGAAAGGTCACGAAAAACGCTTGCATTACATATTCAACTATCTCCCTTACAAGGCTTGAGTGTAGTCCCTCTGGTCCAGATGATTTCTGGCCATTCAGTTTTCCAAACAGTTCTCTTTGGTGATGACCACCATGCTCGTTCTTCTCCTCACTCTGTTGATTTTTCGAAAATTAATCGTGTCTTCCACTGTGAAGACTGACGCAAAGTTCCTCAGCCATTCCTTTGTTCCCCACCACTACCTCTCTGGCATCATTTCCATTATCTACTTTTGCCTCTCTTT
This sequence comes from Chiloscyllium plagiosum, assembly GCF_004010195.1. NCBI lineage: Eukaryota > Metazoa > Chordata > Chondrichthyes > Orectolobiformes > Hemiscylliidae > Chiloscyllium > Chiloscyllium plagiosum. The sequence continues at coordinate 35,110,143 of NC_057717.1, forward strand.
TGCACTTTATATATCTAAGTGGCTAGCTTACCCCCTTATTTAATTTTCTCCCTCCTTATACATTTTTGTTGACCTCTGTTGATCTTTGTAAGGTTTCCAATACTCTGGTTTCACACTGTCCTTTGCCACATAATATACTTCTCCTTTTTGCTTTGATACTATCCCTGACATCCCTTGTCAGCCATGGTTGCCTCATCCTCCCTGTACCATGCCTCTTTCTCCTTGCAATGAATCTCTGTTGTGTCTCCTAAGTTACTCTTAGAACCTCCTGCCATTGCTGTTCTACTGTCTTTTCTGCTAGGCTACTGTCCCCGTCAATTCTACCCAGCTTCTCCCTTCTGCCTCTGCAGTTGCCTTTATTCAGCTGAAGTACTGTTGCCTCTGATTCTATCTTCTGCCTCTCAAATTGGAGAATAAACTCAACTACGTTATGATCGCTGCTTCCGATGGCTTCCTTCAATTTAAGATCCCTTATCTAGTCTGCCTCTTTGCACAACACGAAAACCAGTATTGCCTGTTCCCTCGTGGACTGCACTGCAAGCCACTCAAAAAAACACATCTTGTAGACATTCCATGAATTTTTTTTCTTACAATCCACTGCCAATCTGATTTTCCCAGTCCCCTTGCATATTGACATCGCCCATGATCACTGTAACCTTGCCTTTCCTACAAATCTTTTCTATCTCCTGTTGTATCTGATGGCCCAGTTCCTCACTACTGTTTGGAGGCCTGTATAAGACTCCAAATGTTGCTTTAACATTGTGTTTCCTCAATTTTACCCATGCAGATGCCGCACCATCTGACCCTATGTTATTTCTCGCTATTGATTTGATTTCATTTCTTACTGATAAGGCAACCCCACCTCGTCAGCCCACCTGCGTATCTTTTGGATAGGGTGCATATCCTTGAATATTTAGCTCCTAATCCTGATCCCCTTGCAGCCTTGTCTCCGTGATGCCCATCACGCTATACCTGTCAATTTTGATCTGGGTCAAGAATTCATTTACACTATTCCTCATACTGCATGCATTCAGATATAACACTATCAGTCCTGTATTAACCTTCCCTCCTCTCATTGTCATTCGTTTTCCAGTGTGGTTGAAGTTTGTTTGTTAATAATTTCTAGATACTCTATCCTATTTATGTCTGTGATGGAGATTTTAATAATCTATCCTGAATTCTGCAATTTTACCTCCTCTTTTAATTCAGCATTCTAATTACCCCTATAATTGATTCCCGTTCCTCCACCCACACCACCACTCCTATCCCATTTACATCTCTGTCTACCGCCTTAGTTATGCATTTCATTCGGACTCTGGTCCCAGCATGGATCCAATAAAGGCTGTCCCATCAGAACTGGTCCTTTCTTCCCCAGAAAAAAAATGTGTTTATTCAACACAAAATACAGCAACAAAATGATTTTCTCGACAAACCAAAACATGAAATGTACAAAGAGATAAGATTGTTAAAATACACTCATGATATCGAGCTTTTTGAAGTGAAATGTGGATTACTAAACCATGGAAGTGGTGTGCAAACATTTTCAGTCATTACTTGACCCACAGCTGAGATGCTGATTTCCCCTCTGACATTGATTCCCCTCACTGAGATTCACTGGCCCAGTCTCTCGCACAGTGTCTTAGGGGGTTCTCAGATCCTGTTATTATTGGCTATTTTAATTGAACCACCTTCTCTCTGGAGTCGGTCAATTCGTCTATTGTATTCTGTTTAGCTGTCAGCCACTCAACTCTGTGATATTATAAGAAATAAATGATCTAGGATCACAATCAGTATCAGCATGGTGCTCACAGTGTATAGCTCCCAGACAAAGAGCATGCGGTTCAGGGGAATGTTTAAATAAATCTTCCATCTTCTGTCTATTTCTCCTCATTCTGTCTCCTGATCTAATTTCATCCCCGATTCACACCTCTTCATTTCTCACTCACTCTGTCACTCCGTTTTCTGTCCTCTCTGTTTATCTCCCTTTACATTCTTTCTTTCTGTTTCATTTCTCTCTTTCTCTGTCTAAGACCAATAACTCTCTCTGCTTTCAGATAACGTAGTTGGAGAGCTCGTGGGTGTACGAAGGACTGAATGGCTTCCGTCTGCGTTCTATTAATTCTGAGGTTCTCTGACCCACAATAAAAACGTTAAGTGCCTGTAGAGACAAGTTGGTTCAGTGAAGGAGACAGGGCACAATAATCCATTATCTCTTGCTGTTCTCTGGTATACAGCGACTTCGAAATATTTGTTCGATTAAAATAGATTGAAACTCGAACAGTCGAGAGGACGTTCGCCAGATGATATTGCAATCAGGATTTAATAAACAGTGGCCAAACACAAAATGTGGATTTGCCTGATAGCTACTCCTCCCAATTAACACTCCCTAGCTCCTGCCTGATACTGACGTAATAGAACTTACTCCAATTCCATAGCTTCTCGAATGGTCCTGACTTATCCATGTTCTTAGCAATCTTAAAACGTAAGGAGTTTCCAAAATGATTCCACAATGCTGTCCCCCTGAAATGTCAGTCAACTGTCCAGGCTCACTAGCCAATACGAGGTCCAGTATGGCCTTTCCTGTGGTGGACTATCCAAATACAGTTTCAATTAACCCGCTTGGATGCACCAAACAAATTCTGCCCCGTCTAAGCCACTTGCTGTAAGGGAGTCCCAGTCAATATTGGGGATGTTGAAGTCACTCACTATGACTACTCTGTTTTTATTGCACCTTTCTATTAATGACCCACACATTTGTTCCCCAAGTCTCGGTGGCTGTTGAACGGAATATAGTCTCATCCGTTCACAGTAATTGCATCAATCTTATTTTTGTGCTCTACTCATATTGCCTCAGTGGATGAGCCCTCCAGTACGACCTCTATGAGTGCAAATGCAACATTATCCCTGATTAGTAAAGCAGCTCCTCCAACTCTTTTACTTTCCTTTCTATCTCAACTAACACAACAATACCCTGGAACGTTGAACGCCCAGTCCTGTCCCTCTCCAAACTAAGTGCCTGTAATGGCTGCAACATCATGGTCCCATGTATTGAATCAGGCCGTAAGCTCATCTGCCTTACCCATAATAATCATTGCGATGACATAAACACACTTCAGCCCAATACCATTCAGATCCTGAGTCGATAGGATATACACAAGAAGGACGGGATGGACCTTAATTGGCAGCAATCTCCGATATGTGGATCATTGGGATTTGCAGGTCGTAGGATGTTCGTAAGAAGGAAGGGATGGACCTATTAACTAGGAAAGAGGATTCCTCTGAATCAGTCCAGTGATGACAGGATCTGATATCTATCACCTCCACCAAATCCGCTTGACAACGAACTCTATTTTTCCAGAGCGGCGAGGAGAGAAGGAGGAATGAAGCGAGGGCTGCCGGGAAGGTTACGGCTTAATTTATATCTAGGCAGTGGCTATACCGAGATACTACACGTATATCTCCCTTAAGCCCACTCCACTAACCGGAAGAAAAATATCCTGTAAGGTAAGGCTTTTATTTCTTAACCATCTTTTTCATTTATTTAACTGCTGTGTTTGGTTTTAGTTAGTTCAAATAAAGTTAAGCTTACAATGGCAAGGGATTTATCCATCTTCAAACATTGCAGCTTCCACAGCACATTCTCCTCAGCACCGACCACAACACTCATCTCTCGCCCTTGACTGTCTTGAAGTTCTGGAATGCTGTTAGTTGTTAACCATTGTGAGGACTGATGCAAAACACCTATTCATTTCATCCTCCAATTCTTTGTTTTCCGTTTCTCTGTAGCTAGCCTCGTTTTCAAGTTGTCCAATGTTCACTCTTGCATCTCTTCCTGTTTTAGATCTTAACTAATATCTTGCAGTCTCCTTTCATATGGGGAGCTATCTTATAGGTTCCATATTCTCCACCTTATTGTTTATTTTAAATTATCCTCTGCTGCTGTCGAAAGGTTTCCCAGTCTTATCGAGACTGAGGGAAAGTATTCTAGGGTATTGACTTCAGATGGCAACATGTAACTACGCTAATCCTGATAGCCATCATTGGGTGACATGATGACACAGCTCTGCTGCCTCACAGTGCCAGGGACTCGGGTTCAATTCCAATCTCTGGAAGCTATCTGTGTGGCGTTTGTACAATCTCCTCGTGTTTGCATTAGGAGCATTAACTCATTTCGTCACTCCACTGTCTATCTCCGTGTTTATGCCATCGAAAGTATTTCTGTTTCAGGTCGATGAAGAAATGCGGCAAATGCAACCGGTTTTCGTCAAAGCGACCCTGGTGTTCAGGCTGCCCTGGGTGTTCAGGAGACTTGCCTGGCCACTTGTGTGACTGCCGTGTCACTGGTTCCCAAGCTATCCCTCTCAGTCCTCAGTCCATCCATCACTGCATGCAGCCTTTCCTCGAACAACTCCTGAGACTCATCAGAACTCATCACCTGGCACTGGATGCTCCCTAACCAGGGCTGACTACCCAAAGACACTAGACACTTTGTGACCCACTAGGGATGCTGTGAAAAGACCCTGCCATTGAAATAAACAAAATAACTACAATCCAATTGAACAGCAAAGCAGGGTAAACGAGCTGAATGGCATCCAATGGCGTGGTCTTCATCCAAACCGTGCTTGGATCAGAGTACTAGGGGATCGCTGTAGACAGGGCTTTAAACTAAATAGGGCGAGGGTGGGCAAGGTCAGATATTGGCGGAATTAGAAAAGCCGAGTTATAGGAGAAGATAAGAGTGCTGAACTCAGGAGAAGTTATTAAAATCTCCAACACAGATATAAATATGACAGAGTGTATGGAGAATGTTAGCAATCAAACTTCCAGCACACTGGACAAACGAATAACAACGTGAAGAGGAACGGCTAATACAGGACTGGAGGCGTTATGTCTGAATGTACGCAGTGGAAGGAATAGAATAAATGAGCTTGTGGCGCAGATCAGAATTGGCAAGTATGACGTGCCGGGCATCACAGAGACATGGCTGCAAGGTTATCAGGATTGGGAACTGAGTATTCAAGGATATACATCTTATTGAAAAGATAGGCAGGTGGGAGGAGGAGGTGCAGTTGCCTTATTGGTAAGAAATAAAACTAAATCAATAGTAAGAAATTAAGTAGGGTCAGATGATGGGGAATCTGTGTGGTGCATTGATGTATCGAAACGTTGGAAAAAAACATAATTGGAGTTTTGTACAGGCCTCCAAACAGTAGTCAGGAGCTGGGGCACAAGATATACCAGAAGAGAGAAAAGATGTGTAGGAAAGACAAAGTTAGAGTGATCATGAGGATGTTAAAAAGAAAGTTTGTAGAGAGTGAGGACGGGCTCAGCCAGTTGGAGGATGGCGGTGGTGTTTGGGTGCAGTTCAGGCTTTTGTTACAGGAAGAATCGGAGAGTCCTGACACCATCCTAATGGGGGTGGGGGGTGAGGAGGGGTGTTGGTGGATGTGTAATGCGATGGTACGTCCATGGGAAAGAGGAGGTGAATGGACCCAGCAAAATGGAAATTCTGAAATTGGTGTAAAGTGTCAGATGAATCACGGATATACGTGGGTAGTGACTGGACCAGGATGGATTACTGAGTCAAAGTAGTTGTTTGTAGCAGGTGAAGATTGAAGCAATGTGCCTACCTGGGCCACACTCTTTGTGGATGTCTGGAGGAGATAGAAACGACCTGTGCTATCAGAGGGCCATCAGCTTGGTACCATTGGCTGGTGTTTAGGAGGGCAGTATGTGGGGGGAGGGGTCAGCAGAAATTAGGGCAGTTATCGCAGTTGATACAATGGCCTGATGTGCCATGGTGGGGGTCATGGTCTAAGAAAATACTAATTATATGTTTTTTCCATCACATGATTCTTATTCAGATTGTGAAGCTGTCCTGAATTTCTGTATCTCCATCAAGTGCAGGCGACATGTATTTTCTCGCCTAGTTTGGTGCCTCAACATTTCTTAATTTTTTTACAGTATGTGCAAGAATGGGCGTTTGTTCTAATAATTTGCTTCCAATTCAAGGAAAGCTTGAGAATATGATTTGAACTGCGGCAGTGTGTCCATGACGTGCAATTTAATTGAATCTTTATCCTCATCACACTCACTCTTTCAAACAAACAATGAATGAACCCGAAAATTCTGCAGAATTTTTTAAGCTCTGACGATTGTTGGGAATGTTTCAACGGACATACTTCAGTGTCACGAAAAATACAAATGTTCCAGGGCAAGGTGCCAAATCCTGGTCCATCCTAAATTATTCACAAGCTTTATAAACAAAACATGCAGCGGTGGCAGAGCGTACGTAAAAGGAGAGTTCACCTCTGTGTTCAAAATGCTATTTCTGGCTCCCTCATAAAAGACCTTAACTACATCACTCTGTAAATTCCCAAAAATAAGAACAGCAAGAGACTGTCCCACTATTTGCATCGCTGTGAACACCGTGCGGTGAGGAACACAATCTCCAAGGCTAAACAGCATCCTGGTTTGAATCAATATCATTGTCCATTCACTGTCACTTGTCCAGAATCCTGTGGCTCTCTTTGAAACGTATCAGTTAGTGTCCCCGCACCACGAGGATCACCGTGGCTCAGGGGCTTACACTGCTGCCTCACAATGCTAAAAACCCAGGTTCGATTGCAGCCTGTATGTGGAGTTATAGCATGCCATATGTGTCTGCGTGGGCTTCAAACACGTGCTCCTGTTTCCTCTCACAATCCAAAGATGTCCAGGTTACTTGAATTGGGCATGCTAAATTACCCATAGTGTTCACGGATGTGTAAGTAAGGTGCATTAATCAGGGGTAAATATAGTTAATAGAGTAGAGAACGCATCTGAGTGGTTTACTCTTTGGAGAGTCAGTGTGCACCTTGTTCGTCTGAAGGGGCTGTTTCCCTACTCTAGCTATTCTATGATTCTAACTTTAACAGTGAACCAATCACGAACACACTGAACAATCTCTCTGCAAATAACTGCGTATTTTGGAATAAAACAAGATTTTCCTGATATGCGGTTTCACTAATGCGGATTCCACTCAAAAATCCATTATTAGTAGGAACAAAATTAAACTTAGTTTCTCCAAGTTCATCAAGAATGGGCACTCTTGAAATTTCTGTATTTTATTCCATCGTCTTTCTCTGTCTGAAATGCTTTCTCAGTTGTTTTCTGGTTTCAGCGTGTTGTGCACGCTTCTTGATGGATAGAGCTTTTTAGGCAGAGCATGGAGACTTTTTGTGAGACCCCAATATTTCTTTCACAGATGACACTTCCCTGTCATCATTTTTTTCAGATAGCAGTGGATTCTCCCCCTCTGTCCATTTGCCTCTCTGCTGTATATATCTCCTTGACACGAGAAATTCTTATTAAATGATTGGTTTCATATTGTTAACACTAAAATTGATCCTTATTCTCCAAATGCCGTATTCAGTTAATTGGCAGCATTTGAACTGTTGCCTGGGTAAAAATGCTGCTTGGGCCTGCTAACTGAACGGGTTTGATACATTCTGTCAATTTGGAACCTGCAAACTGCTTACCCACAGACATTCATTCTTCTGTTAATCACCGAAAAACAGCTTAGCCTTTCAAAGGTCATCATGGTATAGCCCAAGATTTTGCAAGTTCGCCGTTTTTACGTACCAATAGACTGATATGCACACTGATACTTCCACCTCTATAATAATAGTCCGATCAAAAAATCCTGATAACCATTTTTTAAAAAATCTTATTTCAAAACCAGCCAGCTGTCGATTCTTCTCCATATTCCTGTCTTCTTTTCTTATTCTTGGGGATTCTGCTTCCCAGGTCTTTGGTTGATTAAGGTACCTTTCAGGGAGCAGATATTTCTGTTGCTTGGCTGGACTTGTTGGCAGCTGGCTGCTCTTTGCCGCTCTGGCCAACTGTTCAAAATGTTTGATATTTATACCCCAAAAGATTGGACTGAATCATTGGTTTTAATATTGTCAAAACACAACAAACTTGATTAGCATTTGGCATCTTGGCACATTATTTAAATTGATTGGCTGAATTTGAATTTGAGTTTGTCTCATAGCAACCCAGATACTGTTAGCTGTTTGACCAAATATTACATTTTTAATTTTTCCAGTACTCTGGCCAGCCTTTCAACTCTCTTGAAGGAATAGAGCACTTAAAAAATGAGAACACTGTCCACCCTATCTAACCCTCTGATAATCTTACATAGATCAATTCAAACATCTCTCAACCTTCTTCGCTCGAATGAAAACAGCAGCAACTACCTCAGACGTTCCTTATAAGACCTTCCCTCAATATTAGGCAACATCCTCGTAAATCTCTATTGAACCCTTTCCAAACGCTCCACGTCCTTTCTGTAATGCAGCAAGCAGAAATATATGCAGTACTCTAAGTGCGGCCACACCGGAGTTTTGTGCACGTGCAGTATGATCGTGTGGCTCCAAAATTCTATTCCTCTTCCAAGAAAAGCTAACATACTGTACGCCTTCTTAACAAGCCTATTAACCAGATTGACATCTTTCAGTGATCTACTTACATTGACACCGAGATCTCTCTGCTCATCGACACTGCCAAGAATCTTACCGTTGGCCCAGTACTCTTTATTCCTTTTGCTCCTTCCAAAGAGAATCACCTCACAATCTTGCACATTCAACTCAAGTTGTCACCTCTGAGGCCAGTTCTGCAGCTTATCTATGTCTCTCTGCAAGCTGCAACATCCTTCAGCACTATCCACACTTCACCAACCTTAGTATCATCATTAAATTTACTAACACATCTTGTTTATGCCCTCATCTAGGTCATTGATAAAAATGACAAACAGCAGTAATCCCAACAAGTTTCTCTGTAGGAACTAAGGTTTGTGGTGTAGTCTGTGAAAACAGAAAGCATTGCTTTTGTGCCTCTGCCATTTTTGAGTTTTTCATCGTTACCTTGTCAGTTTCATCTTGCAAAGAGCGATCACTTAGTTTCACTCTGTGCTTCTTTTTTATGTACCAGTGAAAGCTACTCGTATCAGTATTTATGTTTCCGTTCATTTCCTGTCATAGCTTCTTTTAATGTTGTGTGTTAATCCTTTGCTGATTTTTTTTGTTTGTTTTCATTAATTCACAGGAAGAGGGCATTGCTGCTTAGGCTGCAATTTATTGCCCATCCTTGATTTCCCAGAGGTCATTTAGGAGTTATCTACATTGCTGTGGTTATGGAGTCACATATCAGTCAGACCAGCTAAGGATGGCAGTTTCCTTCCCCATAGGACATTAGTGAAACAGGTGAGCTTCTCCTGACAATCTATTCATGTTCACCATCAGTTTGTTAATCCCAAATGTGAATTCAAATTCCACCATCTGCCATGGCAGGATTCGAATCCAGCTCCCCAGAACATTATCTGGGTCTCGATGAACTATTCAGCTATCATGCATGAGGCCACTGCCTTATCCAATTCCGCTAAGTGTGACGAACTTGTGCAGTATGATTTGCCCTAGTGTTTGCCCTCATGCTGTCATTGAATTCTTTATCAAGACATGGATATTTTTTCTCTGTCATGCAATTCCTCTTCTCTCACAAATATACTTTAATTGAGAGGTATTTAGTATCCCCTTAAGTAATTGCCAAATTTCTTCATCTGTCCTGCCTTTGACTGTTCCCCAACACCCCACCAACACCTTTCTTAGGCCACTGTAAGTATTATTACCCAACATTAAGACGCTCGTATGTGATTCTATTCTCACTCTTCCAATCTGAATTTGAAACTACAGTATGTTGTGTTCATTCTTTCCAAGAGGATCCTTTCCTGCAAGATCGTTTTTCATTCCTTACTTATATCAAATCTAAAGTACCCTGCTCTCTGGGTGGTTCCATGACATGTGTTCTTAGAAACAATCCTTCATATACTCTACGATTTGTACTTGGAGCCTACCCTTTGCCAAGTTGATTAATTGATTCAATATGCACGTTTATCCCACCGTTGTTATCTTGTCACGAACCCTCATTATTTCCGACCTCAGAAGTACTTTGGGGAGACGGTGGCTGAAAATTGCTCTTCCAAAAAGGTTTCTTCAGTTGCTTTTTGTTTGCACCTGGACTGATATTAATTTTGTTCTCTCGTGCAAATATCATTTCTTAATATAGACTTGATATCATCCTTAAGGAGAAAGTGAGGTCTGCCGATGCTGGAGAATCAGAGCTGAAAATGTATTGTTGGTAAAGCACAGCAGATCAGTCGGCATTCAAGGAACAGGAGAATCGACGTTTCGGGCATGATGAAGGGCTTATGCCCGAAAAGTCGATTCTCCTGTTCCTTGGATGCTGACTGGTCTGCTGTGCTTTACCAGCAACACATTTTCAGCTTTGATATCATCCTTAACCAATACACCAATTCCACCTCCTTTGCCTTCATGTCCACCCTTTCAGAATACCGAGTAACCATGGACAGTTCACTGTCCAGTCCTGATCTTCCTGTAACCATGTTTTGATCACCCTTACCATGTCATACCCATTAATCTCTGTATCTCCTGCCTGCTCATCAATTTTATTCCAAATACTGTGTGCTTTTAGGCCTAATGTTTTTAAATAAGTTTTTTCGATTAGTTTTTCCCCTTTAATATTTTCTTGAGTACGAGCTTCCTGATCTCACACACCTCACTCCTTCACGACCCCCATACATTCCATCTTCATTTACTAATCTCTCACATACATCCCTATCATTTATTCCAATTTCCAAATCACATTTTGGACTGATTTGATTCCTTCTCGCAGCATGGTCATGAGACTGGCCGTGCCTGATGTCCGACTCACCTCTACCTTCTGCTTCATTCTGACCTGCTACTTTGTTTCCCAGCCTCCTGGTTTATTAGTTTAAATCCACACAATTTGCACGAGAAAACCTCCCCACTCGGATGTTGGTGCTCATCCAGTTAAGATGCAATCTCTCCATTTCTTAAATCCCCTACCTATCCTGGAAGAGGGCCCAATGATCCAGAAATCTGAAACCGTCGCCTCTGAACTAGCTCTTTTACCATACGTTAATCGTTACCCAATCCTTACCCTTTTACACGAGGCACTGGGTGTAATTCAGACATTGCAGAGAATTGTTTTTTCTCTCTCGCTCTCTCTCTCTCTCTCTCTCTCTCTCACACCCTTCATTACTTTGAAGAAGAATACTGTAACCTTATAAATAATCAGAATGATAAGTGGAATGAAGAAATTAGTTAAAGGTAGGATGTGTGAAATTAGAGTAATGAAATTACTCCTTATTAATCACAACAGACGAAGAATTGAAGTTATTGTTGTGATCAAAATGATGAACAAAAAGGGTAAAATAAGAATACTTCGTTTTTCTTAGCTGGCATTACAGCATCCCAGTATCAAGAGCGTCGGCACAAGACCTTGGAGTGAGATAAGGCAAAAGTTCTTTATGGAGAGAGTTGTTAGGATTTAGAATGCCCTGCCTGTGAGATTTGTGAATGAAGATTCAAGAGGGAACTGCATATATATTTTAAAGTTTCGAAATTGAAGTGCAACAGAGATAAAAGTGGCAAATGGAAGGATTTGGGAGACATTTCACAAGCTGATGCATACACAGTGGCCCAATAGCCTCCTTGATTACATTAAAGTTCTGTACTCTATCATGTACAGATGCAAGTCAAAGCCAGTATCAGATTATTTCCAGCTGTAAATGTTGGCAAATATCTGATCATTTTGCTGCAGCATTACCATTTAAAATGCAAGCATTGCAAGGTCAGCTTGATGATGAAGTCTAATTAGTACTCAGCACACGGATATTTTAAATCATGTATCCCTACAAATAAAACAAATATTTCCTTTGCTTTGCCACAAAACTCTTTGAAAATGTCTGACTGTTCACTCACAAGGAAGTATGTTCATCGTTCTTTTTCACATTTCACATTAAATACCATTCATTCTAAACATTGCAAGGTTTCAAATTATTGTTCACTTCAATTTAATAACAGATCATTTTTAAAACTAATATTCTCTGTTCATGTTGAATTATTGTCATTTTTCAATTGTGGATAAAGAGCTGAAACTTGCACATTTAGTGAGAAATTAAACTGATTGATTATATATAAATTTGTAAGAACGCTATTTCTATACAATGGTTCAATCGTTTTCTCACTCTAAAAATACAATCATTCAGAAGCCAACGACTTTCCACATATTGGAGCGACGATGTATTCTTTTGAATACTGACAATGAGTATGTAATTGTAGCGAGTTTTGAGAACATTTGTAGCTCAGGTTGAGGTTTTGGATGCAGGCTTGTTCGTTGAGCTGGGAGGTTCATTTCCAGACTTTTAACCATCTTCATCTTCAGTGGTCGTAAGGCGAACCAATGCTGAAAATTCCTGCTTTCTATTTATATGTTTGGGTTTCTTTGGATTGGTGATGTCATTTCCTGTGGTTATGTTATTTCCTGTGGTGAAGTCACGTTCTGTTCCTTTTCTCAGGGGTGGTAGTTGAGGTCTAACTCGATGAGTTTGTGGATAGATTCTGGTTGGAATGCCATGCTTCTAGGAATTCTCATGGGTGCCTCTATTTGATGTGTCCTGGGATGGATGTGTTTTTATAGTCGAAGTGGTGCCCTTCCTCATCCGTATGTGAGGATACCAGTGAGAGAAGATGATGTCTTTTTGTGGTTAGTTGGTGTTCATGTATCCAAAAGTATGTAATTGTGATCAGCACTATAGTCAGATAACATGTTCTTTGTTTGATATTAAATAAAATATACATTCTTCTTTTTTGTATCTTAAAATGTTGGCAGGAAAGTATATTTTAGTTCCATAAATATAATATCAAACTAAATGTTTTCAGAGATGATGCAATTACTATTTGGTTGAATAATGATATTTCACAATTTGTGTTCACAAAAATATGTGAACATAGCAAATATATGATTTTTTTCAGATCAGCTTGCAATCATAACCTACATTGAAAAAGGATTTTAAAAGATTAGAATTCAGTCACACCTGCCTGTGATACTGGGTAAGACAGTGTTATGCTCTTAAATGAATCCAGACAGCTTTCACCTGGGTCTGGGCAATCATTCAATCATTAGTTCACAACAAATTATTTCGACTCCATATTCGATCTGAGCATTGCCCGGGGGCAGATGAATGGACATGGAGTGTCAGAATCTCATCGCAAACGTTACATATGGTGATGGCATCTGGCCTGCCTCCCAGACCCCAAGCATCTGATACCTCGACCAGACACTGGGTGAAGACGTTAACAAGTTGACAGTATTCTGCAGCACATTGTGTCTCGCAAAGAAACCTCTAGAACCGTGTCTAATAAATGTCACCTTCACATTCACCAGTATCAAAATGAAATTGTACATCTCTGCTGATGGACAAAAATTAATACATGTGTCACCCAACAGAATCGATCTGAAGAAAACAGGCACAGAATGCATCCAGCATCACGTTAATAACTGAACTTGATGGATTTTGTCTGGTGTAGGTCCCCACACACATATTGTACTGGTACTCGGATGACTGTCAGAATGCACACCATAATTGGACGTCTTGGCCTAAAACCTCTACAATGCTTCCTGATCTCACACACATCACTCCCTCACACATTCAACAATTGATAAGAATCCACAAACTGGCTGAAACATGAATCATATGACAGTACGGCATAACGCAGACATTTCGGCCCTTGACGTCCATCTAACCTTTTATCCTACTCTAAGATCAGACTAGCCGACATACCCTTCATTATGCTTTCATTCATTTCCCTATCCAATAGTCGCTTAATATATCCCCAATGCAGCTGACTCTACTACAGTTGCGAGTAGTACATTCCACCCATCCACCATTCTCTGTGTAAAGATCCTACCTCTGACAGCTCCACTAAACATTCCCCAAATTACATTAAATTTTTTCTCCCTCGTGATCGATATTTCCACCATGGGAAAAAGTATCTGGCTATCCACTCTATCTTTACATCTCAGCATTTTGTCCACCTCTATCAAGTCCTCTCTCATCCTTCTTTGCTCCAATGAGAAAAGCCCTGAACTCTTCTTTGTTAGCAAGCTGATAAGTCACCTCAGCACCCTCATTCAAGTTTCCACGTCCTTCCCACAATGAGGCCACAAGAACTGATCACAATATTCTATGTGTGATCTCACCAGCGTTCCATAGATCTGCAGCATAACCTTACAGCTCTTAAACTCTATCCCCCTGCTAATAAAAACATCGTAAGCCTTCTTAACAACCTTATCAAACTGGGTGGCAACTCTGAGGGAGCTATGGCATGGACCACAAGATCACCCTGTTCCTCCACAATGCAATAATCCTGCCTATTTTTCTTCATTCATATTCGACCTTCCAAAATGAATTGCTTCATACATTTCCAGATTGAACTCCATCTGCCACTTATCAGCCCCGTTATGCATCCTGTTAATGTCCCATTGTAAAATACAACAGCCCTCCACACAATCCACAACATCAACAATCTTTGTTATATCGACAGACTTACTAACCTACCCGTCCACTTCCTGATCCAAGTCAGTTATAAAAATCACAAAGAGCAGAGGTCCCAGAACCGATCCTAACAGAACAGCACTGATCACTGAGCTCCAGACCGAATACTTCCCATTTACCACCACTTTTTGTCTTCTATGTTCCAGCCAATTCTGTATCCAGACAGACAGTTTTCCTTGTATCCCATCCCTCCTTCCTTTACGAATGAACCTGACTTGGGGAATATTATCAAACGCCTTGTTAAAATCCATGCACTCCACATCCACTGCTCCACCTTCTTCAATGTGTTTGATCCCATCCTCAAAGATTTTAATAAGTTTTGTTAGGCATTACCTGCCCCTCACAAAGCCATGCTGACTATTTCTAATCAAACTATGATTTTCCAGGTAATCATAAATGCTGTCGCTCAGATACCCCTCAAATACTTTGCCCAATACTGATGTAACACTGACTGGTCTGTCATTCTCAGGATAATCCCTAGTACCTTCCTTGAACAAGGCGTAACACTTACCGCCCTCCAATCCTCTGGCACTACTCCAGTCGACACTGAGGATGAAAAGATCGCCAAAGGCGCAGGAACCTCTTCCCTGTCTTCCTGTAGTAACTTCGGGTTTTGTCCATCTGGCCCAAGGGATTTATTTGTTCTTTCGTTTGGACTTCAATCAATCTGTACTTCACCTCAAAATGTCTACTCCCTGTCCAAACAAATGATTGACTCCTTTCCATTTCAGGTCTATATACAGTGCTGCCTTCTGGAACACGTATGGTTCCCAATATCCTGCCAATCATGGAATGGAAAACATGGGAAGGCACCAAAGCCTTCCAGATGAAGGGCTGATGTCCAAAGTTTTGACTCTCTTGTTCCTCAGATGCTTTACCAGCGCCAAACGTTTCGACTCGAATCCCCAGCATCTGCAGTTTTCACTTTCTCCATTACTTAGAGCTGTCCCCGCTGCACACTGAACAGGGAATTAATCAGCAGAAACTCATTGCATGTGGAGCTGACTGTTTAGTTCTGGAAAGTTGTATTTGATGAACACATTTATTAAAAGAGAAATTTCAATTCAATAAATATTCTTTCATTCCCAGAGTAACAGTTTTGTTTATGAATTGGGCAGCTTGAATGAATGACTGAAGAACTCCACGTTATAGAGTATTCCAGGTGTTATATACCAGGCTGGATGTCCTCTACCTTAATGCAGGGAATATTATCCGACAGAAAGATATGATAAGGGAACAAGATGACATGGGTAAGTGTGCCATCACGGAGATGTGTTTGAGGGAAATCAGGGCTGACAACTCAATGTCCCGTGGTACAAGATCTATAGGCACAACAGGAGAGGTTGTAAAAGAGTAAGTGGGGTTGCATTATTAATTATGGAGTCAGTTACTGCACTAAGAAGGATCTTCTAATGAGGGTTGGTGGTTAGAGCTCGGGATCAAAACCATGACAGACACACCGCTGAGGATATATTGTAGACCCCCAGATAAAAGAAAGTACAGGAGCTGATATAAAACCAATTTACTGAGGTGTGTTAATACAATAATAGAATCATTATATTCAGGCATTTCAATTGCAAACATTTATTCGGTGCAGTGATAACATTTTTAAGAGGGGACAGATGCCTTGAAATTTATTCCAGCGAGCTTCTTATGTCAACGTGTAGCAGATACAACAATGGGCGGGCCTGTGCTGGGCCTCACCGTGGGGAACGAAGCCAGTCAGATGTTGCAGGCAGGATTGGGTTGAGCATGAAAGGACCAGTGACCGTGACTCCTATGTCTTGGGTTTGCTAAGGAAAAGACCCAAAAATGTTTGAAATATAAAAACTTTTTGGATTTGGGAGACCGATTTTATGAAAAAATATAACAGGATCTGGCCAAAGTGCAGGTGCTTATGGGTACAACTGTAGCAGCACAGCGTGGGGCGCGAGTTAGGGAGTCACTTGATCAAAATGTAATTGATGACAGTGTCGCCCCAGCATGTTACACGGAAGATAAATTTTAGGAACACAAGCCCAGAGAACCTCGGATGTCGACACAAATTCCGAACAGAATTAAAACGGAACAAGAAGCTTAAAGCAGTTACAATCTGAGCAGGTCAACGGAGTTACGAACATAATATAGAAAGTGTAGGGCCAAACATAAAAAGTCAGTAGAAGAGCAGAAGTGGTGGCGGGGAGTTAAAAATTCGAGGGTAGAGATTAACAAGAATTCAAACTCTTTCTTTCGGGTTATTAAGGGGAAGAGGATAACGCGGGAGAGAATGGGGAGTATTAGGGACCAAAATGGGCAGCCTGTGCACGGAGCCAGAGAATAGGTTAAACAGTCACTTTCTTTCGGTCTTCAGTTTGAAGAAGGAGTTCCTGGATTCAAGGTGAGTGACCGTGTGATCCTTGAGTGAATTGATACAGAAGCTGACAAAGAATTGGAAGTTTTTGCGGGATAGAGAGTAGGCAACTGCACAGACCAGGATGAGCTGTATATTATGCTGACGTGAGGAGATTACAATCTCTTAACTTTTCATTTTTGTTTTGCGTCTGGCCACAGAGAAGGTGTGATAGGACAGGATAACATCTAATATTGATAGGACTTTCAAACAGAGTGCTAGAAATACCGCATGGGGTTAAAGACCACCAAGTCTCACATCAGTGAGAGGGAAATCCTTTTTGAAAATTCTGTGGGCTGTTGAGGCTGGCTCATTAAATATCTTTAGGATTGAGGCAGACTGATTTTCACACAAGGTTTATGGGAAAATGCAGACAAATGGAATGGGGGATTATCAAAATAGATCTCACCGAATTGAGTGGAAAAGCAGACTCAGTGAACGGATAGACATACTGTTGTTCCTATGTCGAATTGTACCATTTTTACAATAGCCTTGTATTCACTGGAACATCAACCTCTCTCGCTATGGAGTGAGACACAGTTTGGAATGCAGTCGACTGATTCAAGGAATTAATAAATGCAGTACTCTTAGACAGAAAGGACCAAGGGACTGTGACAACGCAGATTGGCTGTCGGGGTGAAGATTAGCATCAGCGCAGTTAGTACTACCAGAAGGAAAATCTCAGTAAGATATCTTCCAAGGCCAATCAGTGATCTTGGATGGAGAGCAGGTAGTCAGCGGCCATGTGTCAAGGAGTGCTTAATGTCCAAGTGCTACATCGCTGCAGTGTCTCCCTCCTTCCCTAAGCAAAACTAAATGTGAAGGGGTAGAGAGACATGCGGTTGGTAGCAGAGTCAGTATTAATGTTTGGCTCAAGAGGTTTTGGACTGCAGCAGCTTAGCGAAAACTACAGGCAAGCTCAAATAAAGTCCTTTCAACTTTAGTCTTGCAGCAATGGAGATTGCAGTTAGGACTGTTAAACGTTCCTCCTACGGTATGTGGGAGCTCAGGGAAATTCCCACCGCCCCTGGTAACCACACGTGTGGAAAATGCACCCAGCTGCAACTCCTGGGTGACCGTGTTCGGGAGCTGGAGCTGGATGCACTCAGGATCATCTGAAATATTGAGAACTTCATAGATAAGAGCTTTCTTGTTGTGATCACACCCAAGACTCGCCCCAGTCATGTTTCTGTAATGACTATAATATCCCAGTCCCGCGTTAAAATCCATGCTATGAGCACATCAGGCGTACCTATCTGTCCTGATGCATTTAAATAATGGCAATTTAATCCAACAGGAGTCCTTGCTCCCTGTTGTGTTCAAGACGTAGAGGAGGTGGGCGACCACCTGGAATGGCGAACGGAGTAGGCAGAGAATGCAGGAATCCCCTGTCGCAATTCCCCGCGAAAATAAGTGCACCGTTTTGGATACTGTTCAGGGGAAATACGTTCCAGGGGAAAGCAGCAGTAGCCAGGTTGGTGGTACTGCCATTGACTCTGGGGCACAATGGGAAAGGGTAACGTTAAACAGGACCTTAGAGATGGGAGAGTCGATTGTTATAGGGAATGATTGGAGATTCTGTGGCCTCAAATGGGAATCCAGAATGTTAAGTTACCGCCCAGGCGCCAGGGTCCAGGATGTCTCCGAGCGGCTGCAGAACATTCTCAAGGGGGAAGATGAGCAGCCAGAAGTCATTGTGCACGTTGGCACAAATGACACAGGTGGATGTAGGAATGAGGCCGGTACAGATAATTACTGAGAGCTGGGAGAAAAGTTAAAAACCAGGACCTTGACAGTGGTAATCTCCTGATTACTTCCAGTGTGATGAGCAAATGAAGGTAAGAACAGGAGGATATGGCAGATAAATAAGTAACTAAAGAATTGGTGCGGGGTAGGGGCAGAGAGATTCAGATTTTACGTCATTGGAGTTTTTTTCTGAGACAGAGTTGACCTGATCAGGAGGGACAGTTGGCATATGCACTGGGAAGGGGACCAGTATCTTGTTGGCAAATTTGTTCATGCTACAAGGGAGGGTTTAAACTATATTGGCGAGGAGCGATACCCTCATGATCAGGGAGGCAAGAACGAGGCTGGAAGGAGATACAGTAATCAGAATCAATAAAGTGAAGAGACAGGTCAGGCTGGAACATGATAAGGAATAAGGAATGCCTGTTGGATTAAACTACTTTTATTTCGGTGCAAGAAGGTTGGCAGGTTAGACCAATAAACTAATGGCGTGGATAGGAACGTGGGATTGGGATAATATAGCCTTTATAGAAACATGGCTAAGCGAGGGACAGGACAGGCAGCTTAACGCATCAGGGTACAGGTGCTTTAGGCGGGACAGGGATGGTGGAAGGAGGGGAGGAGGGGTTGAATTTCTGATTAAGGGGATCATCACAGCAGTAATCAGAGATAAAATAACTGACCAATAATACAGTGAGGCTTCGCGGGTGGAGCTAAGAAGTAGGAAGGAGATGATGATGTCACCGGGGTTGTACTATAGGCCTCCAAATAGTCAACGTGAATTAGAGTAACAAATGTGCAGAGACAAGGGAGACATGCAGCAGCAATATGGTTGTCATAAGAGTGGATTTTAATTTTTGTAAAAGACTGAGACTGCTGGAGCGTTAAGGAAGTTGATGGAGCGGAATCCGATAAGTGTGTTCTGGAAAGTTTTCTCCAGCAGTATGAAGAGGGTCGTACTTGGGAAGGGGCAAAACCCGAACGATTCTTGGGAAACAGAGGAGGACAGGTGACTGAGGTGACAGTGGCGGAGCACTTTGTGACAGTGACCATCGTCCTATTAATTTTCAAATAGCTATGGAGAGGGACAGAACTGGTCCACAGTTTCAAGTCCAAAATTGGGACAAGGGAAATGTTGATGGGATTAGACAGAAGCTTGCAGGGGTCGACTGGAGTAATTTGTTTGTAGGTAAATGGACCGCTGGCTAGTGGGAAGCCTTTAAACGTGAGATAGCTAGAGTTCAAGGTCTATATGTTTCTGTGACGGTGAAGGGCAAGGTTGGCAGGAATGGGGAACCCAGGATGACAAGAGATATTTAGGCTTTGACTGGAAAAATGAGGGATGCGTGGCTCAGGCACACGCAACTGGGATCAAGGGAGTCCCTGGCGCACAATAAGAGATATAGGAGTTAACCTTTGATGGAAATCAGGAGGGCGACAAAGTGGATATGAAAGAACCTTGGCTTGAAAGATTAGGATGAATCCAAAGAGGCACTTTCAGAATATGAAAGGAAAGCAATAACTAGTGAGAGAATAGGACCCCTCAAATACTAAAGTGGACGTATATGTGTGGAACCATAAGAGATGAACGAGGTCCTCAAAATATTTCTTCTCCGTATTTACCATGGAGAAAAACATAAGTACTTGGGACCTTGAGGAAGTTAGTGGTGATATCTTAGGGGCAGTCCATATCACAATAGGGGAGGCATTGGGCGTACTAGAATGTTTGACGGTGGATTAATCTCACGATCTTTAACAAGTATATCCATGAACACTGCAAGGAGTTAGAGAAGAACTTGCAGGGTCACTGGGTAAATACATTTATCACAAAGTAGAGATTCCGGAAGACTGGAGGATAACAAATGTACCCTTATTCAAAAAGAACTGTAAAAAAAAAAGACCAGTATGTTTAATATCTTTGGTAGGTACATTACTTGAGAATATACCAAGGAATAAGCTGTAAATGTTCTTGGAAAGACAGGTTTGATTAGGAATAGTAAGCATGTCTTTGTACCTGGAGGTTTATGCCTAAAAAGCTGTTAAAGTTATTTGATGATGTCACAAGAAAGGTTGACTTTGGCAGGGTGTTAGACGTCGAAACATATGGTGCTGGAAATGCACATCAGTCCAGGCAGCATTCAAGGAACAGGAGAATCGATATTTCAGGCATAAGCCCTTCATCAGGAATGTCCAAACATCGATTATCCTGCTTCTCGGATGGTGACTGACCTGTTGTGCTTTTCCAATGCCACACTTTTTTCGCTCTGATCTCCAGCATCTGCAGTGTTCACTTTCTCCTCGGACGGTAGAATTTGTCCTTACGGATTTCAGTTACAACAGAACAGGATGAAGGTTTTCAGCCCCTGCACACTGATATACAGTTACAGCAGGAGACTAATCAGACCCTCGAGCCTATAAATCTGTATCCAGAGTAGATCACGCAGCATCAGTATCCTGATCCAGCAACAGGATCAGTCTGTTCAGTTACTTGAAGTCCGGAACACAGGAAATCGAAGAGGCCACAAACTGACCCCTTATTCTGGGGTATACTGGAATAACACGAGGCCATTTAGCTCCTCAATCCTCTTTTCCCTTCAGTAACTTCAGGGCTGATCTGGTCTCGGCTGCAATTTGTCTTTCATGCCCAATTGATATGAACAAAAATACGAACTCAGCGTCAGAGTGGCTGGCCCTGACATTACGGCAGGATTTGACGGAACAAGGTGTCAAGAAGTCTGAATAAGATTGAACTGAATGGGATCATGTGTGAATTCTCCAGTGGGTCATTCAGAACACAATTTGGCTGGTGGACAGCAATCCTCTTAGTCCCTGGATATCTATGTGGGTGATCCTTCGGGTAGTTTCTTCGGCACAAACACCATCAGCTGCTTCATCAATGTTTTTCCCCCATCATTCGATCAGAAGTGAAGATATTCTGTAGAAATCACATACAGCTTCAAAACCTGGGCAACATTCAAGCTCATGTTGTTAACGTGTAAGTAACATTCATGTGACAGTACTGCTAGACCCTGAACACTTGCACAGGATAAAAAGAGGAGCTCTTTCAGCATGTGAAACAGGTTTCACAAGAATGTGAGAAAGCCATTCAGCCCATCGAAACTATTGGATAAGCAGTGTCACAACCAATTCACTCTCTCCTGCCTATTACACCTAAAGAGATTTTTAAAAAAAAATGCAAATATTGTGGCACAGTGGTTAGCACTGCTGCCTCGCAGCGCCAGAGATCCGGGTTCAATTCCCGCCTCAGGCGACTGACTGTGTGGAGTTTGCACGTTCTCCCCGTGTCTGTGTGGGTTTCCTCCGGGTGCTCCGGTTTCCTCCCACAGTCCAAAGATGTGCAGGTCAGGTGAATTGGCCATGCTAAATTGCCCGTAGTGTTGGGTAAGGGGTAAATGTAGGGGTATGGGTGGGTTACGCTTTGGCGGGTCGGTGTGGACTTGTTGGGCAGAAGGGCCTGTTTCCACACTGTAAAGTAATCTAATCTAATCTAATCTAATTGGAAAGCAGGCGTCTGGAAGACCACACCAAGCAAAGCAGCATCAGGAAGTGGAGAAGTCAACATCTTGGGTGTAACATTTCTTCAGGAGTGGGGATGGACGTAAGGAGGTTTACAGATAAAGACGCGGCGTGGGGAGGAGGAGGTGGTGTGGTGAGGTGGGATAGATCAACACTTGTAGAAGGTAACACTGGATAAGTCGATTGGAGGAATGTGTCCCGTTGGAAGCTGGAAGAAGGGTGGATCAGAGGAACGGAAGGGAGGTGGACGCGCTGGGAAGGAAGGGGTAGGTGATGGGATGGGAGTGAGAGGGACTGGGAAGTGAGTCAGAAGATTGGAAAGGAGGTTATTTGAAATTGGAGAACTCAGTGATCTCGATTCACTGAGACTTCAAAAGAAGAGGACATTCAGCCACTCCAAACTGTGATACTGAAACAGGAGGATGTCTTTGATGCTGCAACATGACAAACTAATGAAGTAGAGATTGCACAGACAGACTGCTCCATGTTGTTCCTCCTAGCTCCATTGCTAATGGTACACAAATGTTAAGTTAACATGGTTTGCTGATCGTGAGGAGGGAAAGTGAATGATTTGCACCAAGTTCCAAAGGGGCATCTTCCCTCTCCGAGAAGTATGGATGAGTCTAGACCATTCAAAACATTCTGATGCAAACAGCCCAGAACATAACTTTGCAATTTGTTTCATTACGTGTACGATGAAAATTACCTCGTGTAATTTAGCTACGTTGACGACTGGATTCTAAAATAGACAAAAACTGTATTCACAAAAGTACACAATGAAACACAAAGAACAGAATAAAGAACACCTACAGATCTCAACCTATCTAGCTAGACTTAATTATGCTGTTCCGAATGCATATAACAGTCCCAATAAGCAAACCCCCTTTGAAAACCAGTATATATGGAACACATGCTTACAGGTTGAAGTTGATCGGAAGAAAAGAGAGACTTTCCACACAGCTCCCTGTTGAACTTTCCAGTTCAAGACTCAATTGAAAACTGCTCAGCTCAGCTCAGCTCAGATAGTTCAGCTAAAAGAGCGCATCACTCCCCTTTCATTATACAGGTCACTTCTAAAACATGACCACTTTGGTCTGACGCCTCATCTGTTTACAGATAAACAAAAGGCCCCTGAAAATCCTTTTAGTCTCTGTACCAAACTAGACTGACCGGAATCAGGCCCCGTTTTATTGCCCCTCTGAAAAAAAAAATCAAGGACAGCATTCACCTGAGCCAACAAAAAGCTTCTTGACAAAAAAGGGATTAGCTTTGTGACACCTCCCCCGTTAAAAAATGAACATTCAATACCAAACGATCGTTGCATTTTTAACCATTCAAACCCAGTTGTTAGTCTAAAAACGCATACATACACTATAGCAACTGTAAACATGCAAACAACCCCATTCAACATACACTATAGCAACTGTAAACATGCAAACAACCCCATTCAAATTCAACTGCGGTTCACCCACCACCAAACGCATCCATATTTCATTCAAGTTTCAGTAACGCATCGGCAATCACGTTTTCACAACCTGCCACATGCACAATTGTTAAAATGAATGGCTGCAGCAACAAGCTCCATCGAAACAGTCTGGCATTTTTGTCCTTAAATTTATCCACAAATATCAATGGGTTGTGATCAGCGTATGTGTTTGTTCCAGATGCATCGCTGGTGATATAAACATTGAAATGTTATCATGCTATTACCAAGCTTAGATTGTCTTTGTCCGCCGTTGAATATTTCTGTTGATGAAGTTCAACTTCCTGTAAAAATACCCGATGGGTCTCTTGATTCCCTCGTCATCCTCCTGCAGGAGCACCGCACCAACACCCACATCAGTGGCATCGATAGCCACCTTGAAAGCCTTCGTGTAATCCGGTGTGGCCCATACTGGGAGCAGTGGTTAACACAGTTTTTAGGCTGTCAAATGTCTTTTGACTGCTTGCTGTCCACTGAGAGTTCTTAACCTTTTTTAATAGTTTGGTGAGTGGAGCAGCCAAACTGCTAAAGTTTGCAACAGACTTTCAGTAAAATCCAGTCAATCCAAGGAACAGTAATACTGCTTTTTGACGACAGTGTGGGAATTTTCCCACTACATTCGTTTTTGTATCTCCATGTTCAATAACATTGCCCAGGAATGTGTCTTGGGCTTTCGCAAATTCACTTTTAGCTAGATTTATCACTAAGTCTGCCTTCTGAAGTCGAGAGAACAAGTCCGATAAATACTGAAAGTGCTCCATCAATGTGTGTCAAAAAAAAAAATCATCAGGTCATCAATGTACGCTACATAGTTGGGTAATCCAGCAAAAACATTATTGTCAATCTCTGAAATGTGGCTGGGGCATTTTTCATACCAAATGCCATGACTTTGAACTGATTCAGTTCAGTTGGTGTTATGAAAGCCGAAATTGCCTTTGCTCTCTATGGCATAGGTCCTTGCCAGTAGCCTCTGAGCAAGTTTAACTTAGAAATGTAAGTGGCTTCTCCTACTTTTTCGACACAGTTCTCCAAACATGGAATTGGATATGCATCAGTCTTTGTAACGGTGTTGATTTTGTGATAGTCCCCACATGACCTTCGGGTACCATTGAGCTTTGGCACCATGACTATAGGTGAGTTCCAGTCACTGTAACTCACTTCGATTATGCCATCTTGGAGCATTCACTCTCGCTCTTTCTGAACCTGTGCCAACTTTGGAGGGTTATGCTTATAAGGATGTTGCTTAATCAGAACAGAATCTCCTATATCTTCATCATGCACAATTATGCTAGTACTTTCCAGTTTATTTCCATATATCTCCAAAAGTGATAGGAATAACTCTTTTGGGTCATTTTGATTTTCTTATGGAAGGTAACTCAATAATTTACCCTATTTTTTGATAACTTTCTCATTGTTCAATTTGATTTGAGGAATGTCCAATTCAGAATCCTCTGAACTTGGTTCTTCCTTCTGTACTGTAATCATGAACACCTTCTCGTCTTGCTTTCTTTCACTATCAACCTATCTTTTGAGCATATTCACATGACACACTTTGTGAGCTTTCTTCCTGTCTGGAGTCCTTATCAATTAGTTTATCTCACTAAAGTTATTCTCAATTTGATAAGGTATACGAATCCTTGTTTTTAAAGGCTCACCTGTTCCTGGAAGGAACACCAATGTCTTATTCCCAATTACAAAATTGTAAATTTGTGATTTGTTCTCCGCTTCCTGTTTCATTGTATGCTGTGATATTTTTAAATCTATCTAGCCAACTCTCCAGCTCCATTTAATCGATCCCTAAAATTTGACACATCGTCCAAATGGGCGGTCTCTGAATTCTGACTTATTAATTCCTCCCTCATCAATTTAAATGATCCTGTCTTTGCCTAAATAAAATAAAGTGAGACAAGTGAATTAGCCAGGATTATTAATTGTAATTTGGTATCGTTAACCATAAATAAGTGTGTATTTCTGATTCGTCGATGGAAAATGTACATATCATTACGTAGAATTAAAAAGCTGATGGAATATATTGTTTAGAGAGTGCATTCTCATTGGAAACGCCCTTGAACAGGCGCTTGAATATAACTGGGGGAAAGTGCCTGAGTGCTGTCTAGTCAGTGACAGGAACCCAGGGGTTTGAATGATTGAAAATTCCTCTAACATGGAGATAAGAAAACCATTAGATCAGCTGCGATCTTATTGAATGCTAGAACACATTTCGGCTGAATGTCCTCATGATGGATTTGAAACGTATTCGATTTTAAAAACATACATCTCTACTCCTTCCCCTTATGCCTTACATACTGGGGCAATGACATTCCTCTGAAAAATTGAATTATTTGGAATATTATCCCGAACATTACATAATCAGCATTCTCCAAATATTCTATCGCCATGACGGGGTTTTGAAAAGGCGAGAGAGAGAGGGAGAAGGAGAGTGGGAAGCTGCTGCATGCGGTAATGAAAGTGGTGGAGCATGAGTCTTGTTTGGGAGTACGTGCTATAACAAATGTACAGTGAGAGAGAGAGAGCAGAGAACATACTGTGACCCGTATCCTGATAGAGCAGGGAAGGTTATTGATGCTTGTCCTGTATTGCTGGGATCTTCTTCAGACGGTAGATAATGCACTGAGCTACTTGGTGAGCTCAGACCACGCTCGGTGGGTCTGGTTTTGTGCCCCCCCCCACTCCTCCGCGGGAAAAGAATAATCCTCTTCTGTACTACCTCATCTACCTGCCCCTATCGACAAACCGTGATGTAATTGCCCCTTATCCGGCATGATTGTGGTAAACTATGCAGGGCAGCTCCAAACAGAGAAAGCTCAACCGTGTGCCCATTGGCCTTTTGAAGATGGCACCAGTGACAGTGTTTCCAGAATATCCAGGCGCGTCCGAGCGATGTTGAGTACCTCCAACCATGATGGGTGGGAGAATAGGACTGGCATTGAATGACAGGGACACCATGAGTTGGGGTGGGTAGTTAGTGAGGTGAGTTCGATAAGATAACACCAGGAATCTAGTTCGGCCTCGTGCAGACAATTCCTCTGTCACACTCATTGAAAAAGACACTGAGACAAATTACTCTCTGGCAGGGATTCTTACACCCAGATCACCGCTTTGTCATGGCACAATGGAGGTATGGAGCTGTAAATGGATGGGAGCTGCACATCCTGTCACTTCCAGTATGGGCTGCAAGTTTTCCCACACTGGGCAGGGATATAATACAGTGTTAGTGAACAATATACTGGGGTGGAGTACACAGCTATATATGCTGGGAGAGTAACTGCTCCTGGTTCACAGATCAATGCACTGGGGTGATGTACACAGCTCTCCATGCTGGGAGGGTAACTGCTCCTGGTTTACAGATTGATTACAGCTCCCCATACTGAACAGATAACTTATCCACGTTTATTGAACAAGCCCACCTGTTTGCGCTGCACATTACCCGATGCTGGACTAACCGTTTTGTCCAGATTTCTGAATCAATGCGGTAGTGTGGTCTGTACTGCTCCCCATGTTGGACCGATAGCTAATGGATTAGTCAGAGCTGCACAGTATTGCATCATGTGGAAATTGCTGGGTTGTATTGAGACTGGTCTGCACAGTGCTCCGTGCTGAGCAGATATCTCATCTGGTATTATGGAGTCTGGGCTGGATCTGTGAGGTGGATTGTATATCTGATATAATTACTGATAGAACTGTCACTCCTCCAGCTCACGCATTCCGCTGTCAACCCCGTGTTTCTGCAACTTATTGTTCATTAGTAATTATCCAATTAAAACGTGAATATCTGCCCTTCTTGTCATGGCCCCAATAGACGCCTCTCGCAATATATGAAGAAGGTAGTCAACCCGAACATGTTCTTATTTTAACGGTAATTGTGTGGTGTTGTACTTCAGATGCAATTCGTTTGATCAAAATATTCAACATTAAGCAAAACACAATTTATTCAAATACTGTAAACAAAATACAACAAAAACAAGAGGAACTTGGAAAAACTTAATTTATTCGAAAACTCAACAGATTATTGGGTTACCTAATTAATAAACAGTAATTGCTGCAATATTGTAACATCCTGGAAACACACACTTGCCAAAAAAAAACAAATTTAGGAAACATATTGTCTCACATGCAGTTCTCCAATCCAGGAGGAACGAACATCAAGAGACAATTCTGTGGGAAATCTCAGGGAGAGAGCGTAGCAGCCTGGAGAGATGTAATGCCTTCCAACCCTGCTGAGACGCCAGCAATAAATGGCGAAATGTAAAACTAAGAATCCTGGCTCCGTGAGAGTTTGACCATCATTCTACACGACCAGGCCGCGGCTGCTAAGACCACAATGAATGTACTGTATCTACACTATCTACGCCACAGTAGTAGCGTCTCAAAAGTGCCTAACCCCACCTAATCCCCGCAATGCTGTTAAGATATATTGTCAAAGGTAAATATTAATAATCAAAGCCAAAGGATGCAGCAGGCCTGCTGATCAGACACAGCTGGCCTCGGGAGTCCAACACTTCCTACCCTGCCAAAACATAGTAGAAACATCGAGCTTGTGAAAACAAAGCATAATCTCTGTCCCTCACATTTAACTTTAAAAATGTAGATGTGCCATTCCCTCACATTTAACTTTAAAAATGTAGATGTGCCATTCCCCCACTAGTCAGCGATGTCAACATCCCAACCACACCAAGTTATGTCAGGGTTGTGGCGAAAGGGGTTAACTGAAGCTGTTTGTTCTGTGACTGTAATTGATGTCAGTCTCCATGGATCTTAACTGTGGCACTGGAGGATTTCCTCTTCTATTAATAAGGAGCTTCCTTCAACCTGATATCTCTTAGTATCAGCGGCAGCGTCATCCTCAAGATGATTGGGATCAGCAGCTACAGAGAATAGGAGAGGAAGGCAATCTTAGAACAAGAGACGCGATTGTTCCAACAATGAATCAGAATCTGAGAACATAAGACTGGAATGTTGCAACAATGGATCAGAATCTGAATGTTTCAGACTGGAATGTTCCAACAATGGATAGGAGCTTATCAAATGGCCTTTACTGGCTTTCTCAGGATTGGGCATGGTTAGAGTTGCGGATACGAGCGATTTTGCTGGTAATTCAAGCTGGGTATTATCCAATCCTCGCTATTATTGGTGTTCCTGGTAAGCCTATCTCTGCCAATTCTATAAACATTGGTGAAGGTTATTGCTATATCAGTTATTTATATTTAGCATATGCATAAACTGTTATCTTTAGTTTCAGTCACAAACTCCACTTCATTTCCATCAATTTCAGACTCCTCACTCATAAATATCTAAGAAGTAAGAATATTGTTCAGATCTGTGCGTCTTCCTTTTACCCTGAATGTTTCTCTTTATTTTCTCTGCCATCAACCCTGTCCACACCCACCTCCATAATAACACAGTCTCCACCTCTGCCTCAGTGCTGTTGTTGAATTAGCCGTTATCTTGTTCACTTCAGCTTTTACGGCTCCAGTTCTATTGTGACGTCTCCTCCAATTGCAAATATTTTGAACACATACTTGTTCTTGTCACTCCATCTGTTTCATAGTTGGGACCCCATATCAGAGTAATAATCACAGTGGCCAGAGTAATAATCAGAGCGGCACAGGTTATAACCTTAAAGGCATTGTTTCAAATCCTATCCCGGCTAATGACAGAACTTAAATTTGAATGACAAAAATTGAATGAAATCTCATTTTACTAACGGCAACCATAAACCATCAGAGCTTCTTTCATTATTTCACTTATAGTCTTTGGTAAAGAAACTAAGTTTGACTTCAACCCCACGACCACATGGTTGGCTCCATATTGTCTTGCCAAATGACCTCACGGTCAAGAGCAGCTAGTGATGGACAACAAATGCTGCCCTTGCTAGTGATGCTGTCATCCCGTGAAACAGCAGCATTAACGGTTAAATAAACCAATGAACTGTGGATGTTCGAGATTTGAAATAAAATTCTCCAGCGTCTGAAGATGTTGGAGAATCTCAGCAAATATGGCAGCCTCTGTCACGAGAATAACAGATAAGGTTTCAAGTCTAGTGACCCTATAGCAACACTGAAAGCAACTGGGAAATAATATTATTTTTATCAGGCTGAATGAGTGAGGGGAGATTAGTTGAATGTATGGGGAAATGTCCAACAAAAGAGAGAGAGAGAGAGAGAGAGAGATGAAAAGTAAAGGGACTGCTGATAATGAAGTAGAAGGAAAATAAAAAGGGAATTTCTTCTAACATAACCCTTTCCCCATATTCCTGAATATTACGTCAATCTAGATATGCCCCTGTTTAAAGTGAGTTACATTCCCACACTCGCTCTTCACTGAGTGTCGTGGTCAACTACATCGGTAATGCTGCTGCTGCCGTTATAGTTGCTGAGATACAGAGAAACGTAATGTTACATTGTCAACTGCTTCTTTGGAGAACGGAAATTTTACTGTGCGTCTGCCAGAGATGTTACGGCTTTCTCAGCCAGAAGGAGAAACATTTTCAACATGGAATGGATGCACTGTGTGTGTGAGGATTTGACTTGCACCTGTCAGTAAAGGCAGATTCTGTGGATGCTTTTCTCGGGTGTGCATTTTCAGCTGCTGCATCTACTCAGAGAGACCAAGCGTATGGTGACCGCACTCTGGACACTGCATTTATAGAGTGTTTCGGTCCATGGGAAACAAATGGAGGCGAGACTACACAGAAGGAAATCTGCGAGGGGCTGGGCATTGTATTATCCTCCCTGGGATTTCTAGAAATATTTTTCTAAGCTGAACCAATTCCAAACATAAAATGTGAACCTTTCAAAAATGAGGTGGTCACTGAGCTGCGTTCCATCCATCAGTATAACCTGAGCTTCAAACTAGGGACAGAACTGTACTGACACTCACCATGAAGTGAACTGGATTAATTCTGGAACTTTCCAGGCAGGAGTTGTTAACATATTCATCATCTCCAAAGTGCAGTCCTCCGAAATATTCACTGGCTGTCAGAAGCCATCTGCCAGCTGAGAGGAAGACATTGAGTCTATGTCCCTGAGGAAGGTACAGAAGCAAACTCCCAGATATGCTAGGGAACAGCGGGACTGGCGAAAATGAGGAACTGCACGAAACTAGAATTAATGAAGAGTATGTTTTTGAAAATCTAATCGAATTGAAGGTTGGTAAGGTACGGGTTCTGCTGAGCTATATCCCAGAATATCGAGGAGGTGGCAATCGAGCTAGCGAAAGAATTACTGATTATTCTTCAAAGCTGGTTACATATGAGAAAGGATCATGCAGACTGGAAAGCAGCTATTGTAAATCTAAACATTTAAAACAGGACGGAGAGGACAAACAGAAAACGAAATAGCTTGATGTCAACTGTGAGGAAAACGTTGGAACCTTTTATAAGAATGTGGCAACTGGACACTTGGAAAATAATGATATGATTTGATAGATTTGGTCTAGATTCAGTAAAGGGAAATGATCTTTGATAAACCTGCTGGAGTTTGTGGACTCTGTCTGTTGTGTCTTTGACAATTGAGAACCAGCGGGAGTGGAGTGATTGAATTATCAGATGAAGTTTGACATTGTTAAGTGCAGGTTGGTGGAGAATGTAAGAGTCCATGGGTAGGTAAGGGTGGAATGTACACCGTATGTATTAAAAATTGGATAATGGACAAAATGAACAGAATAGTATTTTTCTCTGGATGGAAGGCTTAGTGGGTCTCAGAAGGATGAGTTCTTGTGCAATAGCTGTGCACAAGAAATAAAAATGATTCAGCTGTTAACAACAAATAACATTATTGACATTTAACTTTACTAAATGTTGAGAGGTTGGGAAGGGCTGTTGTTGAAAAGGACCTGGATGTCTTTAGTCATAATTCACTAACAGCATTCTTACGAGGCAGGAAGTAATTATAACCGGAAAGGATATGTGGTCCGTCATGGAAAATTATTAAAGTACCAGAATAAATGTATCTTACTCAATGATAGTGTTCTGTTGAGCCAGTATTTAGGATATTGTGTACAGCTGATTCTGCTTTATAAATAATGATCTCCATGTCACCGAGACAGTGCAAAGGAGTTTCACCAGACTGAACCCTGGCATGATGTTACCATAAGGAGAGAATGTAGTGACTATCTGTTTAATCTGCACTGCTGTGAGAGAATAAGAACTTGAAACTTGATTATTATGGACGGACCCTCATTATGTCTCAAGCAGCCATTGATAAGGTAAGAAACTCCATACTTTCTTTCGGATGGTCGATTCCTGATAGTTTATGTGCCTGTGCAAAGACATCATTTCGATTGACAGTAAGGTACAGGCTCTGAATGAACTTTGAACACTTTCATGTACAGTTACTGTGTGACTCTGCAATCAATGTTACGTTGTACACAGTCCTGTCACAAGCCATAATACCTTCATTGTGCAAGAGTTAGCCATTCACCACCAGAT
Source organism: Chiloscyllium plagiosum (assembly GCF_004010195.1). NCBI lineage: Eukaryota > Metazoa > Chordata > Chondrichthyes > Orectolobiformes > Hemiscylliidae > Chiloscyllium > Chiloscyllium plagiosum. The sequence goes on from NC_057717.1 coordinate 35,142,226, forward strand.
TCTGACTTCTAGAGAGAACATGGGTCTGCTCTCTCACTCTCAGCGATGGAAGATGACTTTGAAACTGGTTAAAAAATTGTCTTCATTCTTACTCCCAGGAAACCATATTAATATCACACATATGTACGATGAGTAATATAGCCACGAGGTACAAAGTGGAGCAGGCTATCTGTTCAGTCCCTGCTCCATTTGTTTGTGATCTTGGACCATCTCTGTAACCTTTCTGTTCCTGGGTTATTGACTTTAAAGCTGAATGACCCCTTCCTGTTCCTTTCTAAATGACTCAGAGAGTGAATTTGTCTCTTTCTGATCCTGTGTAAGTGACGTGTAGTGTTGGAGAGAGAGCTTGTCTTCCTGTGTAACATGGAGAAAGTGAGGACTGCAGATGCTGGAGACCCAATCATTTCTTTCAGAACAAATAGGGCCACTAGATTTGAAGATGTGTATATACGTTCCCGTATACTTTTAAAATACAACTTGCAATATCTTCACAATATTCCCGAAGAAGGGATTATGCCCGAAACGTCGATTCTCCTGCTCCTGCTGCCTGACCTGCTGCACTTTTCCAGCAACACAGTTTTCAGCTTCCTATGTAACAGGCAAAGGGACGGAATGGGCTGTCTCTGTTTTTTCACAATCGTATTGATGGACTGAATGACTTTCCCACATTCTTATGAAGCAAAATTGAAGTGCAGAGTGAACTTCTTCGTTTACTGTCTAAACGTGCAGTGTCTCGCAGCGCTGTTACATAAATGTTAACGGCAGGTAAACAGCACAGGCTTGAATGCTGTCCAGATCTTGTTGCGCATGGACACAGACTGATTTAGAACCTGAGGGATGGCGAAGTGTTCTGCATATTGTGCAACCTAGAGTGAATATCACCACTTCTGATCGGTGTCAACTCAATGGGCTGAATGGCCTGATTCCACACTGCAGGGAAACTGGAGAGGCCTGGGCTGAGGAAGCTACATTGAGGATCTCCTGCAGTGATGTCCCACAGCTGAGATGATTGATGACCAATGATGATAAACAACTTCACTTGTGCTGTGAATGACTCCAAACAGCGGAGAGGTTGCAACGGTTTCTGATGAAGTGCAATTTTGCTTAGGGTCCTTCATGTTATCCTCAGTTAAATTCTGCCCTGATACCAGGCTCAGTCGCACTTAGCTAAGCCCTTGTATTCACCTCTCTCACTCATACCAATAGGTCATTGTATATAAGCAGAGCAATGGTTTCTTCAAACAGAGGGTAGTGAATGTCAGGAATTCTGTATTCGAGAGAGTCAGGGGATCTAGATCACTGAAAGATCTCTGAATAGTCTTCCCTGTTTCTGTGCACCAGATGATATAGTAAGTGGCCTCCAACTGCTCCTGTCTAGCAGTTTCGAGGGGCTGAATGGAACAATGGAGATTACACTCAAGAACAAGATTAGGTCGTTCGACACGATGAAACTGCTCCACCAGGCACTAAGATTGTGGAATAACAGGTTGTGGTCTCAGTTCCAATTTCCTGTCTGTATTCCATTATCCACAACTCATTCTCTGTCAAATAGTAATGAACTCAGTTTGAATAAATGTGAACAAAGAGGCACCACATACCGCTGGGGAAGAAAATTCCCACTCAAATGCCCTTTTAGTATTTCTCCTTATTTCTCTTACAATGTCATATAGCAGGGAACCCTGTCCACTTAAACCAAACATCCCAATCTGATCTCAACCCATTCGTCAGCATGAGGCCCATTTCCCTGTGAATCCTTCCTATTAATATGCACAGCGTGATGCCTTTTAAATGTTGGATGAAACTTTGGATTAAATAAATTAAAATGAAATCCACAATCTGGATGAAAATATTGTCCCTTTACTATCTTTCTCCCCTCATTTAAGCCTTTGTCCTATAGGTTTGTACTCCCCGATCCTGGGAAAATGACATTGGCTATTCAGACTGTCCATGCCGCTCATGATTTTATAAACGTCCATGATGTCACGCATCGGACTCCGATGCTCCAGAGTAAACAAGCCCCAGTTTGTCCAGCCTCCCCCATACCTCAAAACCCCCACTCCCGACAATATCCTTTTAAATCTTTTCTGCACCCTTTGAAGTTTATTAACATCCTTCCTGTGGCTGAGCGAACTGAATTAAATACAGTATTCTAAATCTAGCCTCGCCAACATCCTGCCCAGTCACATGATCTCCCAACTCGCATGCTCAATGCACTGACCAATAAAGGCAAGCATACCAAACCCCTTCTTCACCACCCTGTCTACCTACGACTCCGCTTTTAAGGATCTTTGAGCCTGCACAGTTTTGTTCAACAATAGTCCGCAGAGCCCTACCATTAATTGCGTATGTTCTGCCCTATTTTACCTTACAAAAATGCAACACTTCACATTTATCTACGTTTAACTCCATCTGTCACTCCTTGGCCCATTGGCCCTTCCGATTGACGTCCCATCGTACTCTGAGGTAAACCTTGCTGGCCACTGCATCTCCAATCTTAATGTCATCTGTAAACACAATAAACAGGCAAATATTCACATTCAAACCATTGGTATAAATAATGAAAAGCAGTGGATTCAGCACTGTTCCTTGTGGCACAACACTAGACATAGGCTTCCAGCCTGAAAAGCAGTCCTCTACCACCCTCAGCCTCCTATCTTCACTCTAATTTTGTAGTCATTTGGCTAGCTTATCTTGGATCTATTTATTACCTAACCTTACTAACTTGTCTGCTATGCGGAATCCTGTCGAATGCCTTGCTGAAGTCTATATGGACAGGGTCTACCACATTGCCGTCACCAATCTACTTTGTCACCTCTTCACAACACGCAAAGAAATTTGTTAGAAATGATTTCCCATACACAAAGCCATGTTAACTATCCTTCATCATTAGTTACTTTTGCAAATGAATGTAAATACTACGCCTATCAATGCTCTCCAACAACACGGCCACCAATGACGTCAGGCTCTCTGGTCTATAGTACAGGACATTATTCCCTTTCTTCGTCCCATGCTTCCGCTGCTCACTGCAAATATTAGTGTAACCAGTTTGGTGAAATGATCAATAATATAGGTCTCAGACTGGGTCAGTGTTAGGAACAAGTCAGGCAGGATTCTTTAATTTGTTAAAATTAGCAAGTTTACGACCCAGACAAAGTTGCTCAAACTTCGATGGCAAGATAAATGACAATCAGTTTGGATATTGCAAATCGGTACGCCAATGTTTTCTTTTCGAAAAATACTGACACATTGCACACATTTGATGACAAACTGAAAAATAAAATCTCTGCAGAACGTTAACTTTAAAGAACGTTGCCCAAATATTAGTTGAACGCATGACAAAAGGAAACACGAGTGATTGTCCCAAACAGCATTCAGCCTTTGGAGCTATTCTGCTCTTACATGCTGCTGGTAATGGGATTACTTCCTGGAACAGGTTGGTTTAGCTGACTTCCCTTTACTTCAGGCAGTGGAGCGATTCCAGTGAATCCTCGACAGGAATCCTCCAACAGTGGTAAAAACGACTGAGGAGTTCTCAGCTCACACACATTGTTGGGTGGAGGAACACGGAGTGAGAGGGAGCAACAGGCTGTTCCTTCTCAAGAAGATTACAATTTCTCCCTCTCTGAGTTGAATCACACAATAACGTTATCCGGCCCCAAACTGGACCAAATGAGGTCACTTTGAACAGTGTCTGAACTGTACGACTCCATCACATTCCCTGTTCCATGTAGCTACATCGTTGTTGCTGTTGGACACCCAGCCATTTCTTTCGGAGCAAATAGCACCACTAGAATTGAAGATGTGTTTATATGTTCCTGTATACTTTTAAAATACAACTTGAAATATCTTCACAATATCTGCATTTCAATGAATGCATCTTATTCTTAAATTAGCTCCCCAGTCTTATTCTCCCAGAGAAGATAAAATATTCATCAGATATCCACTAGCTCAAAATCTTATGTGGTCAATAAAAAAAAAATTCTCATTCTCAGTCCTAAACTCCTAATCGTACAGAACATAATGCCTTCATCGCAAGAGCAATTTAAGAGAAACATCTTTGAACAGTTTCAAAAGCAATTTGTTTTTTCACTTCAGTGGAATTACAGCCTTGCACAGTACATCAGATATGGTCTGCGCAACGGCCTGTATAGATGCAGTAAATCATCCTTAAGATCAGACCCAATGCTCTTTGCACGAAAATGTATCATTTCATTTAATTTTCAAATCACGTGCTGCATGTACAGACTAATTTGATGTGATTTATGTTACCAGGACACACGAATCCCTTTGTACCACGGAGTTCTGCAATCTGCCTCCAGTTATATAATTTATGGTTGTTTTATTCGTCCTCAAAATCACAGACTTCCCATCACCCACATTGTACATTTTTTTTGGCGAAGCTTTACTCACTGCCCTACCCTGTCTATATCCCATTGCAGACGCTCTGCCCTCCTCTGTCAGTATTCCATTGCAGACTCTCTTCCTCCACATGAAACCTTATTGAGTGACTATCCTGCTGTATGAGCAAACTGAGCTCCAACCCATTCAGCCCCTTCTTCCAAACCATTAATCTGGATTGTAAACTGTTGTTGACCTCACACTGATTCCTGAGGAATTCCACTAGTTATAGCTTTCCAACCTGAAAATAAGTAATTATCTCGACTCTGTATTGCCTGGTAGTGGACCAGGGCTCTCCTGTTCCTGTTTAACAGCCTAGAAAAGGCCTCCTACTATACTGTGTATCTGCTTGTTGATTTGTTTCTGGTCTCAGCGATCCTTCATTCGGGTCATTTGTTGTCAAATGACCAGGTGGAGTTCGTACTGTCAATGATCCTGATCCCTGAGAGTTTAAAAGATAAGCACAGAATATAGACTAACATTTGGGGTGGTCGCTACCCGTTCAAAAATGCTGTCTTTCTATTGCAACGATAGAACCATCTGCAGTGTTAGTCGTGTGCTCAATTTTAACGTGCAGACACTGAGGAGGGGGGAAGAGTTCCTATTAGTCTGATGAAAATGGGACCCTTTAACAACACAACTAATAATCTTCATCATTAATTTCATTTTTGGCTGTTGTGTTGAAAAATTGCTGCAGTCACTACACATTAAAATAAGCGATTGTCTTTGACAGAGGACCTTATAGAGGTTTATAAAGTCACGAGGGGCATGGATAGGGTAAATAGGCAAGCTATTTTCCCTGGGGTAAGGGAGTCCAGAACTAGAGGGCATAAGTTTACGGTGAGTGCAGAAAGACATAAAAGTGAACGAACAGGCAACGTTTCCATGCAGAGGGTGGTACATGTATGGAATGAGCTTCCAGAGGAAGTGATGGAGGCTGGTACAATTGCAACATTTAAAAGGCATCTGCATGGGTATATGAATAGGAGAGGTCTTGGAGGGATATGGCAGGTGGGACTAGATTGGGTTGAGATATGCGGTCAGCATGGGTGAGTTGGACCGAAAGGTCTGTTTCCGTGCTGCACATCTCTTGGACTCTATGACTCGATGGCCCAGTCTTCACTGTTCCCTGGGGATGAGAATACCACAGACAGCACAACCCTTCAGAAGATAGGAACATCCTTATCTCAATCATAAATGGGGAAACCTTTAAATTTAAAAGTATATGAACTTCACAGCAAGTCAGCTTCCCATTTTAAAAATGAGGGCACAACCTATAGGAAATACATAGACCATTCAGCCCCTCAAACCAATCCCACATTCCCATTGACTCTGTTCAGTGAAGTGTTTATCAAAATCGGCCTCCACTGTTGTCTTGGTTAGACATGTCAGATAGCGTAACCATACAGCGTATGAAATTGGTGCAGAACTGGACTGTTTGGTCCAGCAAGTCTGATCTGCTATTCAATCATGGCTGACATGTTTCTCAATAAAATTATCCTGTCTTCTCACTGTAACCTTAATCCCCTTATCAATCAAAATGTATCTATCGCTGTCTTAAAGGCAGACTGTGTCTGTGTCTCTATGTCTGTATGTGTATATGTGTTTCAGCTTATTGGCAGGAGGCAGAGGGTAGTGGAGGCAAGTTGTCTTTTGGACTGGAGACCTGTTACCAGTGGCGTTCCAAGGGATTGGTGCTGGATCCACTTTTGGTTGTCACTTTTATCAATGGCTTAGATGAGAATTATGCAATGTATGGTGAGCAAGTTTACAGGAGACACCAAACTTAGTTATATAGTGGAAGGTGAAGAAGGTCACATAAGATTGCAAAGAGATCATTTTTAATTGGATCAATGAATCATAGAAATGTACAGCACAGAAACGGACACTTTGGTCAAATTCATTCTTGCCAACCAGATGTCATAAATTAACTTAGTTTCATTTTCCAGCATTTGTATCATATCCCTCTAAACCATTCCAATTCATGTCCCCATCCAGATGCGTCTTAAATGTCGTAATTTATACCATTCTTCACCACTTCGTCTGGCAGCTCATTTCATACACATACCACCCTCTGTGTGAAAATGTTGCCCTTCGGTCCTCTTCATATCTTGTCCATCACACCTTAATACTATGTCCACTAGTTTTGGGCTTCCCTACGCTGGGGTAAAGATCCTGAATAATCAACCTACCTATGGTCTTCATCATTTTATAAACGTCTAGATGGTGCAAATGTGACTCCAATTAACACGAATGGCTGTGTTTTCAGTAAACCTGGGCCGAAATTCTGAAATTCAATATTGACTCATTTTCCTTCTTCATCACATCCCAATTCTAAAATAATTTTAACAACTTGCTCAGCCACATTATGAAACACCCTGTGGGATTTTTATCTAGACTTTTGGCCTCAGAGGTAGGGACACTACCACCATTTGGCAATAATCCCAAAAGCTGCAACACTATTCTCCTGTGTGTTTGCTCATCAGCCTGTTTTGAAATACTGTGACATACCTCCGTGACAGGCAGGACTTGAATCCAGACATTAATGCTCCAGAGTGAGAGATACTACTACGCAAGTTCAGGTATTGGAATCTAACCCAGAGCTGTGGCTCAGAGGTATGGGTGTTACCCACGACACAAGACTTAAACCATGCCCAGAATTTGAGTCATATTTTAAATGTCAGCTTTCAGCTCTGTGTGGATTCATTAAAATTTGGTTAACTTTACTGAATTACACATTTGAAAGAATCACATTGTTAATCAGATGAAAGGTACTCAACTCAACTATAATTAAACTGGAGAGGGTTCAGAAAAGATTTACCAGGCTGTTGTTGGGAATGGAGTGTTTAAGTTATAAGGACAGGCTGGATGGACTGGGACCTGTTCCACTGCAGCGTAGAAGTTTGAGACAGTATCAACCTTATCGAAGTTTATAAAACAATGAGTGGTATATATAATGTTGAAAGGCACGTGCCATTTCCTTAGGGTGGTGGATTTAAAGAGAAGGGGGTAATTTTAAGATGACAGCAGAAAGTTTTACAGATGACGTAGTTTCATAGAGCTATCCAGCATGGAAACAGACCCTTCTATTCAACTTGACACTGCCAAATAGACGTCCTATATTAATGTAGTTCCATTTGCCTGCATATGGCCCACATCCCCCTAAACATCCTATTCATGTGTCCATCCAGATGCCTTTTAAATGTTGTAATTGTCCCAGCCTGCACAACTTCCTCTGGCAGCTCGTTACATATAAAGCACCCTCTCTTTGAAAACTTTGCCCCTTAGATCTCTTTTAAGCCTTTCCCCTCTGACATTCAACCTATGTCCACTAGCTTTGGAAAGTGCTATCCTGGGGAAAAGATCTTGGCTATTGACACTATCCATTCCACTTGTGAGTGTATAAATCTCTATGATTAACTCTCAACCGCTGACGCTCCCGGGAAAATAGCCCCAACATATCCAGCCTCTCCATAAATCTCAAAACATCCAAACCTGGCAATGTCTATGCAAATCTTTTCCGAATCCTTTCAGGTTTCACAAATCCTTCCTCGAAAAGCGAGACCGTAATTGCATGAAGTATTCAATAATGGCCTAACCAATTTCCTGCACAGCCGCAATATGACATTCCAACACTTACATTCAATGCACTGTCTAACAACAGCGAGTCTGGGTCTGTAACATGACACACATCTGGAGCTGAAGTTACAGAGAGGGGAAACCTGGAAAGAGGGATTAGGAGTGGGGTCACTTCCTGAACCAGCCTGGATTTCCAAGTACATTTCCGAAACTACACCTAATCATCTGAGTGGCCTCGATCTGCTCCTGTGAAGCAGGTCCGAAGGGTTGAATGGAACATCAGAACATAGGGCTGGGGGACTAGAGCGCGCGTACATCTTTGTGTATCTGTTTGTGCGTCTGTGTGTCTCTCTGCATCTGGGTGTGTCTATGTGTATTTGTGTGGTTGTGTCTGTGTGGGTGTAGGATTTCTGTGAGTATGTGTCTGTGTGCTGCTGTATGTGTGTCTGCGTGTGTGTCTGTTACTGTGAGTGTGTGTGCATTTGTGTGTGTATCTGTGTTTGACTGCGTGTGTGTGTGTCTGCATAGGTGTGTGTCTGTTCCTGTGAGTGTGTGTGATTGTCTGTGTCTATGTCTGAATCTATGTGCGTGCGTGTGTCTGCGTCTGTGTGTGCCTATTTTTGTGAGAGTATGTCTGTGTCAGTGTGTGTCTGTGCCTGTGTGTGTGTCTATGTATGTGTATGTGTGTTTGTGTGTATGTGTATCTGTGTGTCTGTCTGTGTTTGGATGGTGCTGTGAGCTGCTGCCCTCCCTCTGTCCCTCCCAAACTGAATCTCTGATGATTTTCACCTTCCACTCCCACATGTACAGTGGTGTGGGGAGGCCAGCAGAGATTGACAGCAACAGAAAGCTCAGCAGGTCTGGCAGCATCTGTGGACAAAAATAAAAGGACCCTTCCTCAGATCTCCTGTCGGGGGATATTACATCACTTTAAGTACACACAGATGTACACACACTAATACAGAGACATAGAGACACTCACTAATACACAGAAACAAGTATAGACATGAAGTGTCTTTCAGTATTTCTCTTGCTCCACAGTGACCTTGTCAATATTTTACGTACTCTGTCTGGTGTGCGTCAGTATTTAAGTCTGTCCTCAGGGAGTGTGTTAGTGTTGCACTTGCTCACAATTGTGAGTGAGTCAGTATTTCTGCGTGGAGTGTGACTGTAGGACAATTTCAATGTTTGCAGATATCAAACCTGGACGAATTATAAAGTGTGTGGAGGACAGTGTGGAACTCTAACAGGACGGTGACACATCGGTGTAGTTTTCAGGTTTATGGCAGATCAGGAACAAATCAGAGCAGTGTGCGGAGATGCACTTTGGTAGGAATAACTCTGAAAGTTAATATAAAGCATTTTGTACCATTATAAAGCGGGTGTAGGAGCAGAGGACACTGGGTGTATATGAGCACAGATTATTGAAGATGTCAGGACAAGTGGGGAGAGTAGAAAATATCACAGGTTAGATTCAGTATCTGAGCTGTTTACAGGAGGAGGTGGAGGAGGGAGCCTCCGTGCTCCCTTCCTTGGAGGTGGTGGTGATGATGTGTTGTGAGCCCACCCTCCTGCCCACCGAGACCGTGGGGATTCCATTTGTACCAGCTCGACACAAAAGGGAGATTGTCTCAGGGGCACGGCTTCTAAGTTGTGCCGGGGGAAACGGAGATGCCAGTGGATTTAAAGTGAGAATTGCCCTTCACTGAACATTGCTCCTTACTCGGTCGGTGGGACATGGATGTTTCAGAATCTCCACACGTGGGGTACGTGTCCTCTCCGGCTCCTACCAGGGTCCTCCCCACATGGCTGGTGGAGGGGGGTGAGGGAACGGATATCGGGCACTCCAGCACCCGGCTTGGCCCTTTCTGTCCCATTCCAGTCTGTTTCTCCTGGAATGGGAGAAAGCGAGGGAGGGAGGGTGGGGGTGGGTGGCCCTTTTGTTTGTGCTGGTATAGGTGGGGATCATAGTGAAGTATCCGGACGGAGTCAGTGCACAATGTTGTAACTATGCCGTGTTATTGGTGTGGGGTTAAAGTGGAGGGGGAGAGAGAGAGAGAAAGAAAGACTGCATGCAGTAGTGAGAGTGGTGGAGCATGAGCCTTGTTCGGGGGTCGGTGCCATAACAGATATGCAGTGAGTGTGAGGGAGCAGAGAGCACACAGTGATACTTATCCTGACAGAACGGGGAAGGTTATTGATGCTTGTCCTGTATTGCTGCACATTTCGTCAGACCACAGATACTACTCTGATCTGGGTGGTGAGCTCAGACCATGCTGGGTGGCCCACTCTGGGAAGAGAATTGCACCAGCCCATTCACCAGGGCTTCCATGTCTCTGTTGACAAACCGTGGTGTAATTGCCTGTTATCTGCCATGCTCGGGGTAAATTGTGCAGGGCAACTCCAAACGGAGAAAGCGCATCCGTGTGCCCATTGGCCTTTTGAAGATGGCACCGGTGCCAGGGATCACGAAATATTTAGGGTCATGCGGGCATTGATGAGTACCTCCAACCATGAAGGAAGTCGAGCTGGCATTGAATGCAAGGAACGCCATGGGGTGGAGTAGGTAATCAATGTGCTGGGTTTGATGGGATATCACCAGGAAACTAGCTCAGTCTCATACAGACAATCCTTCTGCCATACTCAGTGAAAATGTCACTGTAACAAAATATTGTTAGATTCAGCCCAATGTGTCGAAGACTCTGCTGACCTACTCACAGTTACGAAGCTGCAGAACAACTGCTCATCCAATACTCTCCATCATCTGAACTCACACCAATATCCCATTCACCCATAATTCCTGGAAACCACTGGCTCATGTTGCAGGATACTGTTGAAAAGCCTTCATTTCAGCATTCTGGATTCTGTGAACACATCCTTCCATGACATTGTCTCTCAATTTCGCTCTCGCTGTCTATTCCCTAAAGCCTTCACATTTGTTGATACTTAAATTGATTCCCCCGCCATCTCTCTCTGGCAGTGATTTTCACACCCACAGCACCCCTGTGTCATGCCACAATGTAGATATTGAGCTGTAAATGGAAGGGAGCTGCACATCCTGTCACTTCCAGCATGGGCTGCAAGTTTCCCTTCGCTGGGCAGTGATCAAACACAATGTTACTTAACAATGCGCTGGGATGGTGGACTCAGTTCCACACCCTAGTCGCATATCTCATCTGGGTTTATGGATCAATGCACTACTGTGGTCTGCGTACCTTTCCACTCTGGATAGATTGTCATTGTATTGCACAGTACACCAGTCCGGTTTGCACAGTGCTCACTGCTGAACACATATCTCATCTGGGTTTATAATCAATGCACTACTATAGTGTGCACAGTGTTCCACTCTGGACTGATTGCAGGGTGGTATTCAGCTACACACTAGCTTGGTCTGCGCAATGCTCCTTTCCAAACAGATATCTCCTCTGGGTTTATGGTGTCTGGTCTGATTCGGTGAGGTGGATTGAGAATATGCCTTTATTTTTGTTCGCAATCATATGATTGGACCCACAAAATTCTGACTCCTCCGGCCAGTCCCATTCTTCAGTCTACCTCCATCGTTTGCCAACATGTCGATGAGTAATTGTCCCGTTTTAATGTGAACAACTGTTCTCTCTATTTCTCTACTCTTTGGCCTTGCTCACCCTGGAGCATCGGGATTCACCGCAATAAACCTCAGTTAGGTCACTCCTCAGAAACAACACTCCAGGGAACATAGCCCTGCCCATTCATACTCTCCGTGTAGCTCAAAATCACTCGCTACTATCACCCTACCCAACACTGTCAATATACTTGGAAAACTTTTCTGCACGCTTTCAACTTTAACAACATCTTGCCTACAGCAGTGATAACAGAATTAAAAGCAGTATTACAGAAGTGGCTGAACCTAGTGCGTAGGCGAAAGTGAGTATTGCAGATGCAGGAGATTAGAGTCGGGAGTGTAGTGCTGGAAAAGCACAGCAGGTAAGGCAGCATCCGAGGAGAAAGGAAAACCGATGTTTCGGGCAAAAAACCCGATTCCTGATTAAGGACTTTAACCCAAAACGTCGAAATTTCCTGCTCCTCGGATGCTGCCTGACCCACTCTGCTTTTAGAGCACCACTCTCTGCACCCAGTGTATATTCCACATGCCTCCTTCTTCAAAGACAGCAATTTCTCCCCCCACATGGTCGACGATGCAATCCAAAGCATCTCATCCACTTTCCGTAACTCTGCCTTCAAATTTTGGCACTCCAAACTCAATAAGGAAAGAACACTCTGTTCCTCACCTTCCATCCCACCAAATATCCAGATACAATGCATTATTGTCCCCCATTTGCACCTACAAACAGACCCCACCACCAGGAATATATTTACCTGCATTTCCACACACGTCACCTACAGTATCCGTTGCTCCTGATGTCTCCTCTACATTAGGGAGAGAGGACGCCAACGTGTGGAACACTTCAGAGAACATCTCTGGGACACCCGCACCAAACAACCCCACTACCCCGTGGCTGAAAACTTTGACTCCCGCTTCCACTCCACCATGGACATGCTGGCCCTCGGCCTCTTCCACCGCCAAAACCTTAACCACCCGACTCTTGGAGGAAGAAAGACACGTCTTCTGCCTTTGGACCTTGGACCAACATGGGATCAATGTGGATTTCATAAGTTTTGTCATTTACCTTCCCTCCAACTTATCCCAGTTCCAACCTTCCAACTCAGTACCGCCGGATGACCTGCCCTACCTGTCCATCTTCCTTTCTATCTATCATCTATCCGCTTCACCCTTCTCTCTCACATATCACCTGCAACCCCAACTTCATAAACATTTCACATTCTCAGCTATCTGCCCCCAACCCCACCTATTTCCCATTTATCTCCCAGCACCCTTGGGCCACAAGCCTTTTTCCAATGAAGGGCTTACACAAGAAATGTCAATGCTCCTCTGATGCTGCCTGACCTGCTGTGCTTTTCCAGTACCACCTTCTCTACTCTGATCTCCAGCGTCTGCAATCCTCACTTTCTATCTTGAGTTAATGTATTCAGAAATTTCCCCACCAGACATTTCTTGCAGCTAATCTGTCATCTTATCCCTTTAGCTTTATAAACAGAGGAGGACATATACAGCCCTACAGTGGTCAGGTAAAACTCCCACATTCAAGGAAAAAGTCAGAAAAAAATTGAAAGATTTATAGTCCGGCCATCTGTAACCCTCATTCATTCCATCGAGACCGAGTAAATAATCCCTTTTATTATGATATGGAATGTAATGTAAGGAAGGATTTAACTTTCCCTGTTTGTTTGGTGACTGTGATTAATGTCAGTCGCCCTATATTCTAATTATTCCAGTGGAAAGTTTCCATCTCTTAATGATATATGGGCTTCGTTCAATGTGTTATCCCATAGTATGAGTGGGATAATCACCGACAGAACTAACAGGGATCAGCAGCTCCAGATGGAGAAGGGGAGGAGAGATCATAATCTGAGAACGTTAGAGTTGAATGTTACAACAATGGATAAGAATCTGAGAACATTAAACTGGAATGTTCCATCAATGGATCAGAATCTGAGAATATTACACTGGAATATTCCAAAAATGGATCAGAATGTGAGGACATTAGACCGCAATGTTCCAACAATGTATCAAAATCTGAGAACGTTGGACTGGAATATTACAACAATGGACAGGGATTTATCCGATTTCTGGTTTCTTTCTACATATTATGATTGGTTGTCATTTAATTTGCAGACCTATTATGCTCTTCTCATTATTCAATGGTTTTATTATCTTCTCCTGACTACCGTTTGTGTCCCTGGTAAGTCTCACCATCCAGATATTTTTCTATAAATTAGTTATGACTGCATGACTGTTATTTCATGTAGTCTTCACTCCTTGCCACTATTATTGTTCATGTTGAGACCCTGAATCCACACATTCACTCTGCAGATCACGACTAACGGCACCAGTGAACTTGTTCAATGACTGTCTCCCTTCTTGATTCAGACTGTTACTCAAGGGTCTCTATGTTGACCTATTCACTTTCAGATGTGAAACATTGTCTCACTGCCCTTGCTATTTAAGTATTGGGAACGTGGAGGTCATTGTCCTCTATTATGTTTACAAACTCTGTTTCCTTCCTGGAACTCCATCCCATCCGTGGCGAATATATTTGTGGGAACTGTGCATTGCTGGCAGGCCAGCATTAGTAGACCATTCCTAGTTGCCCATGAGAAGGTAATGGTGAGCTGGCCTCTTGAACCGCTGCAGTCCACTTGCAGAGTTAGGGAGGGAATTCCAGGATTCTGACCCAACGACTGTGAAGGAACAGCGGTATATTTCCAAGCCAGGATAGTGAACGGTTTGGAGGGGAACATGTAAGTGGTCATTGAAACAGACGGATCTCAAGTTTGGTGACCCCTTTGGCCATGAGCTTAGTTCTGACATCATGCCCTGATCATTATTAACTTTATCTATTCGCTGCTCCAGATTGTACTTCACTGGCTTAACCCATCTGCTGTTTGAAACTTGAGCTGTGAAGTACAGATTTAATGATGACAATAATCTGCTGCTGACACTGTCGGGTTGAAACCAGCAGAAACAAAACTGATTCGAACTCACACCAAAATTTCATCCATCTGATATTCCTGTGCACGCTGAGCTATATCGCTATGGTGTCTGGCAATGTATTTATTTTAATATTCTCAAGCTCTTTAACTCTTCTCTCCATGAAACTTCCCTCGGTCTCTCTGTGTCGATTATCCCAATCCTGCCAGTGGGTCATAGTTAACCTGGTTTCCTTTAAGTGTATTTTTTCTCATGCAATGATTTTCACATGCAACCACCCCAACACCACACACACACACACACACACACACACACACACCTTATACTGGTCATATGGAGATAGAAATCTTCCCCTGCTGTGTGTATTTGGGGTTTGTATCGTTCCTATATGATAGCAAAAGTTTTCAATACTCCTCATGCTGGGCAGATAATCCATTTTACCGAGTAGTACACGAGCATGGCCTGCACAGCTCTCCGTGTTAGTCTGTCATCTTCTCCCAATTTGAAGTGTTATGTGAAGGAGATTGCTGTTCGGAAAATACCTTTACTCAATGTTCTCATTATTGTAATTTTACTCTCTAATGAGTCAATCCTACATTTAGTCCCAATACCCAGTCTTTTTCTCATTATTTCCACAACATCGTCTCAGTTAATTAACTGCCTGTTTCTGTCTTTGATGTGAATCTTTCTGTCCATCTGTAATTTTCGCTGGCCTTGGTTTTTGCCTCTCTAATGTCTCGAGTGCTGGAATTGTGAAGCTCAGAAACAGTGAAATGCTGTGTCTTGGGTTGTTGTTCACTTCTGAAAATGTGTTGCTGGAAAGGCGCAGCAGGTTAGGCAGCATCCAAGGAGCAGGAGAATCCTGAAGAAGGGCTCAAGCCAGAAACGTCGATTCTCCTGCTCCTTGGATGCTGCCTGACCTGCTGCGCTTTTCCAGCAACAGATTTTCAGCTCTGGTCTCCAGCATCTGCAGTCCTCACTTTCTCCTGTTGTTCACTTCCCACTGCATTCCATGTGGTGCTCCATGTCGGGGGTGAGGGTGTGTATCGGGCAGATGTTCATTTCCCGGTGTGCCCCATGTTCTGCTCCATGTTACATAGGGGATTCAGCGGCTTTGAAAGATGGTTTGTGCCTGTCCACTGAACGTCTGACCGTTTGTCCCTCTGAGTTCATTGTGTGGTCAGTAACACGAGGAAGCCGCTAGAGTATTATTGTAAACGACCATCTCTGACAATGCTCGCCCTTAAAAATGGCTATTGTCTCGTTTTCTTTAAAGAGATATTTTAAAAGCCGAACTGCGTACTGCAAACGGCTGAAGTAAATAACATAGAAGGCTTTTCAGGCTTTTTAAAAAAAATACATATTGATAACAATGGCCAGCTCTCACGGACCTGGCTTTCCAGTTTTTCTGAGCTCTGACAGTCACCAGGTGCTTGCAGTCGGAGATAGGATGGATTCTTTCAGTAAATGATCCCTCACTGCAATTCTCTCTGAAATCTGTCTTGATGCTGTTTCCTCCTGGATTGGAGAACTGCGTGAAAGACTGATTGGCCTTGGAAGTGTCTTTTTGCCAAGAATGACAGTACATTGGAACAATTCATTAGTAGATGGTACTGTATCTATTAATCTGTTAAGGTTTCCAGTAGTTGAGTTATTCTAAACTCCTCTTCTATGTATTTTTATTAGAGTATTTAAATAAATTGTGTTTTGCTTAAAGTTGAGTGGTTTAACCAACCGCATCACATCTGGAACACCCATTTCACATCTGCCTTTACTATAAAGTAGTGGGGCGGCATGGTAGCTCAATGGTTAGCACTGCTGACTCACAGAACCAGGGAGCCAGTATCAATTCCTGCTTACGAATGTGTGGAGTTTAAACATTCTGCCTGTGTCTGCATGGGTTTCCTTTGGGTGCTCTGGTGTCCTCCCAAAATCCAAGGATGTGCAGGTCAGGTGAATTGGCCATGCTAAATTGCCTATAGTGCTAGGTGCATTAGTGAGGGTTAAATATGTGGTAGGGGAATGGGGTTGTGTGGTTTGGGCTTTGGTGTGGACGTGTTGGGCCGTAGAGCCTTTTTCCATTCTGTTAATAACCTAACCGAAGACAAGGTTGGCTACCAGGCATTCTGCTCTGGTTCATAGCAATCTGAGGACACTTGCCCGGTTCGAAATCGATAATTCCAGATTGGGTTCAGGATTAGAATCCCTACAGAGTGGAAGCAGGCCTTTTGGCCCAACAAGTCCACACCAACTAAATGCATTCTCCTCCCCTATTACACCATATTTACACCTGACTAGTGCAACTAACCTATACATCGCTGAACAGTAGGGGAATTTTAACTTCGCCATTTCACCTAACCTGCATATGTTTGGGCTGTGGCAGGAAAATGGAGCACCTGGAGAACACGCAGGGAAGGCGAGAATGTGCACAGGGAGATTGTTGGGCTCAAATGCAGCGTCTTGTAATTGTTAGTTTCTTTTGGTCTGGGTATTGAATTCGGTTGCTTTGTACAGTGCTTTGTGTAGTAATGGCTATTTCTGCCTGTAAGAGTCCTCTGGGTGTGGAAAAAATGAAGTTGGAGATTTTATAAAAGGTGAGCAAGACAAGGCTGTTAGAAATGGCAGACAAGCTGGAGTTGGGTTTGTGTTTGTCAGTGAGAAAAGGAGATATAATTACAGCTGTAGTTTGGCATTCAATTTTTGGTGGAAACAACATCAGAAACTTTGGAAATACATAGAATTCAATTGCAAATGAGGCAGCGTCAACACGAAAAGGAATTGAAACAGTTTGAAATAAGATTAAAAGTAGAATTTAAAGAAACGGAAAGGAAGAAGAAAGACAGAAAAATGAAGATGAAAAGCATATAGCGAAAGAGTTTCAACTTCAAACGTTAGCAATTTGATAGGAAAGTCGACTTAGCTGGGCGGAGATGAAGGGAGACGGTAGGCTGGATGAGGAGGATAGTGAGGATGAGAAACTCTATGGTAACCAAAGGACTGATGGGGATCCGTTTAAATATGTACAGGCATTGTCTAAATTTGGTGAAATGGATGTAGAAGTCTTTTCAATTTCATTTGTGAAAGTGGCTATACGGATGCAATGGCCACTGACCATGTGGGTTTACTTAATCCAACCAAAGCTGGTCGGTATAAGGAGTGAGGTATCTGCATTCCTATCGGAAGAGATATCGGGAGATTATGAGGAGGTGAAGAAAGACATCTGAAGTTCATATGAGCTTGAGCCAGAAACAGCAGACAGTGTTTTAGAATGTAAAATAGCGTCCCTGGTTAAACGTACATTGAGTTTGAAAGGATTAAACAAAGTAATTTTGAAAGCTGAGTGAGGGTATTAAAAACAGAGCAATCTATGAAATTCCTTGGGAGATTCTTACTTTGGAGGAGTTCAAAAACTCACTTCCTGCAGTCGTGAGATTCGTGGGGAAGAGCAGAGAGTTAAAATGGCATGATTATATACTGAAATGGCTGATGATTATCAGTTGATCCATAAATCAAAGTTTGGCTTCCGGGCTTGAGAAGAATGTGCAAGATCTTAAAATATATATTTGTGTGTAAGGTTAAGTGGCGTCGGCCAGGAGGAGCAAGTAAAGAGGTTACAGCATTAAGAGTTACAGAAACATGTAAATCCTTTCAGCTGAGACATGATGAGATATGTCATTGAGAAGGACTATGATGGAGATGAGAAGAGCTCCATTATGTTTGTAGTTTCCTGTGACAACGTCAGTTGTGACATATTTCACAACTGGGAAGGAGGCCTTGAGCTTGGTGTTGACGTTTCAACATTTCAGCATTTAAGTTGCCAAGAGCGTGTCAAGACAAATATACATATATACTGATCATAACGCCTGAACGTTTTTAGACAAATTTAAGGAGAAAATTTCCAGTCTGTTCATACAGAGGTTATTATTGTTGCCATTCAATTCGGAAGTGATACAGGTGACAGGACGAGAACCCCTACTTGCTGACAAGTTTTCGAGACATGGATGAAGAAAATCAGAAGCGATCTGTGGCAGAAGTAAACTGACTGAAATAGAATATAGTTTTAAATGTTTGCATGCTTTGTGTCAATGTAATATATATGTATTGCAGTCTACTGAAACAATAAGAATAAACGGTTTAAAATGAAGCCATCTTTGAAAATTTATGTTTTATTTTTCATTTTAAAAGGGTTATTTTCTCTTTTTCTTTTTTGAATAAAGGTTTTAAAGGCAGAGACCCTGTACTGCCATCTGAAAACAGCTTAAGTAAATAACTGAGAAGGTCTTTAGGTTTTATCAAAACGTTGGTAACAATGGAAGGGCAGTGGCCACCTCTCCCAGACCAGGTTTTCTCGTTTTGTTTTTAGCTGCAGCATTCAGAAGCTTGTTGGGATCCCTGAAGGGTTGAAAGTTCCAATACATGATCCCCAGCTGCTATTACATAGAACATAGAACATAGAAGAATACAGCGCAGTACAGGCCCTTCGGCCCTCGATGTTGCGCCGATCCAAGCCCACCTAACCTACACTAGCCCACTATCCTCCATATGCCTATCCAATGCCCGCTTAAATGCCCATAATGAGGGAGAGTCCACCACTGCTACTGGCAGGGCATTCCATGAACTCACGACTCGCTGAGTAAAGAAGCTACCCCTAACATCTCT
>NC_057717.1:35161989-35168414 GCF_004010195.1 Chiloscyllium plagiosum
TCCTGTAGACACTGAGGACATAAAAATCAAGGCCAATGGTTCTGCAATCTCCTCCCTTGCTTCCCGGAGAATCCTAGGATAAATGCCATCAGGCCCAGGGGGCTTATCTATTTTCACCCTTTCCAGAATTTCCAACACCTCTTCTCTACATACCTCAAAGCCATCCATTCTACTTAATTGTGACTCAGTATTCACATTGACAACAATATCCTGTTCCTGATTGAATACTGACGAAAAGTATTCATTCAGTGTCTCCCCAATCTCTCTGAAAACTCTCTTAAAGTTGCTTCCTCCTGGATTGGAGAACTGCACATAAGATTCTGTGTTTGAATTTACCTTTTTGCCAAGGGGTGTGTTTTTGGGATGTCCCTGTATTAGCGCAGTTAATTGTTCTTCTCTTTGATTGTCTTTTAATTGGAGCTTTTGAATGGATTACATTTTGCTTAACGTTGAGTGGGGTGACCAGTTGCAACACATGTGGAACACACAGTTAAAATCTACATTTAAAATAAGGGAAAGTTAGGGTCGAGGCTGTCTGCTTAAAATACTTTGACGGGGTCTGGTCAGCTCCATAACACTTGTCGCTGAGGGGCTTCCGACTGTCTCCTGCTATTGCAAAGTTAGTGGAAGTGTTGGGGATGGTTTTCTGGAGGTTGTGCTGTGAGCTGCCTCAGACATTCATGTAGACCTAAGGCTTTGGTGAGCCAACTCTGGATGGAGCATGGGGACTGTAGTTATAACACCTGGGTCTGGAACATGAAAAGCAAATGGAGCAGAGGCTGTAGAGAGGGGAAGCTCTGAAACCACGGTGTGATTGTGTCTGGGGAAAGGGACCTACTGGATCCACCCCGTGTTTTCCAGGAACAGCTTGCCAAGTTCCACTTACTTCTGGAGCAGAGTGTGAGGGGACCCTGATTGAATAAGAAACTGGTCACAGAGTGGTGTCACCTCCTTCAATATGACCTGCAGTTTCATACCAGGGTGAGGATAGTGCTGCCGGTGACTGTTTCATTGAGCATCTATGATCTGGAACTTTCCAGGCCGGAGTGCGTGACATGTGCATTGTCTCCCAGCGGCACGGTGGCACAGTGGTTAGCAGTGCTGCCTCATAACGTCAGAGACACGGGTTCAGTTCCCGTCTCAGGTGAATGGCTGTGTGGCGTTTGCACATCCTTCGCGTGTCTGCGTGGGTTTGCTCCGATTTCCTCCCACAGTCCAAAAATGTGCAGGTTAGATGAATTGGCCATGCTAAATTACCCGTAGTGTGAGTTGAACGGGTAAATATAGGGGAATGGGTCTGAGTGGGTGGCGGGTCGGTGTGGACTTGTTGGGCCGAAGGGCCTGTTTGCACACTGTAAGTAATTTAATCTCAACATAAATGTCACCATTTGGTGATGGTGGGTATGTATTATGGATGAGGTGAATGTTTTCTCTCTCAACAGAGGGTTGCCAGGTGTATCCATGTTTTCTCAGTATTGCAGGATTCCCAATGATGTACATTGCTCTGTGGGCTTTCCATATTAATGAGGAGAGCTCGAGAAACTGAAGGAGCTCTCACTCCATTAATGTTGCAGAGTGCCCATGCACAGTACATCATGTTGGTGAATACTCACTGTCATGGCAGCAGCCGCTGCATCTTCATTCAGAAGCAGTCAGCCATTCCCATCGTCTTTGGGTCTCCATTCGGAAAGAAAGGAGAGGCTCTCGGCCTTTGATAGACATCTCAAAACAACCTCCCCCTCACCACTCCCACCGCCAACCAACCACATCAAAATATCCCGAGTGTTCTGAGAGTAGTAGGACCACTGGGAATGTCAGGGAGCAAATCATCAGGGAGATCGAGCAACACTTCCCATGTCTGAATGGGTTAGAGTAAACCCTCCAGAACACACTGTATCTCTATGTTGAGTAATCCATCTCCATTTCAGTAACATACTGCCTTCCATTCTTCCAGAAAAAAGCTGGCAGGCTATACATTCCGTTATGTTCTACTTGGCAAAGTATCATTCATTGACTTTACCTGTCCATATCAATTTGCAGAATTTCCACATTCTCTTGATAGTTTAATGTCTTGTTTACCTCAGTGTCATTACCAAACGTAGCAGCAGGACATCTGTTCTATCGTCCTGATCACTGATATCGATTGTAAACAGTTGAGGACACAGCACTGGTCCCTGTGTGACTCCACTGGTTACGTTCTGTCAAACTGATTAAGACTGATTTATCCAGAGTGCCTGCTTCCTGATGGATAACCAGTCCGTCCCCGTTCCTGTGGAGAACAGTCGAAGGACTGAATAAGAAAGAGGAACAATCCAGCCCTTCGAGTCTGTTCCGTCATTGAATACAATCATGGCTGATGTAATTGCTGGCTCAGGTATATTTCCCTGCCTGTTCTCCATATGTCTTCATTTACTCACGGCACGGTGGCACAGTGTTTAGCGCTCTAGCGCTGCTAGAGAGCCGCGTTCAATTCCCGCCTCACGCAACTCTCTGTGTGGAGTTTGCACACTCTCCCCGTGTCTGCGTGGGTTTCCTCCCACAATCCAAAAATGTGCAGTTTAGCTGAATTGGCCATGGTAAATGTAGGAGAATGGGTCTGGGTGGGTTGCGGGTCGGTTTGGACTTTTTGGGCTGAAGGACCTGTTTCCACACTGTATGGAATCTAATCTACTCAATGTCCCAGCATGCCCTGCACACTGGGACAGTGAGTTACACAGATTGACAACCCATTGAGAGAAGTAAGTTCTCCTCACCCCTGTTTTAAATCTGCTCTGCCTAATCCTAAAACCATGATCTAGTTTACCCCAGATGAGGAAATATCCACTCCACACCGACATTGTCAATCACCTTTAACAACCTTCGGGCCTCAATGAGGTCTCCTCTCATTCTTCTGAACCTAAAATGTATCGGCCTGATCTGCTCGAACTCGCTTCAAAAGACAAATTCATCTCTGGAATCAATCTAAAGTGCTTATTCTGAACTGCCTTCTTTGTAACAACATCACTCCTGCGTCAGGACAACTGTTGTACTGCGTCCTGAACACAGTACATCAGTTAGAGTCTCACTAATACCTTGCAGAGTTGCAGTAATTCTTCCCTCCCTTTATACACTATTCTTTTATAAGCAAATGCTGAAATTGCACTTGCCTTTCTCATTCCCTGCTGTACCTGCATGTGATCTGCACAAGGACACCCAGATGCCTCTGCAAGTAAGCACTCTGAGGTTTCTCTCAATTTCCATAGCATGTTGGATTCCTCTGATCAAAATGGTTAATCCCATATTATCCACGTTAAGTTTTAGCCGCCAGATGTTGGCACATTCATCTAAACTGTTCATGCCCATTTGCAATTTTTCGACATCTTCATTACATCAACCTACTTTTCCACTTGTTTCAGTGTCAGCTGAAAATGTGGCTGAAGTGTTTTCTCTCCTCTCATCCAAGTAATACATTGGATGTTAAATTGTTGGGTCATGTTGTCTGAACTCGATGGAATCCCAAAAGCTGCCAACCACTAACGAAACAACTGTTCCATCTCTCTGCATTTTGTTCGCTCACCAGCCCTCTGGGGTTCCTCCCAAACCCATGTGCTCTTATTTTAGAGCTTAATATTTTGTGCAGCGTTTTATCAATGCCTTTTCAAAGTCCAGGTACTTTACTCCTCCAGGATACCTATTGTCTAACTTTGCATGTCACATATTTACAGAATTCGAGCAAACAAATGATTGAAAAACGCTGATTCTGATGTATTCTGGTTTACTTTGCAAATCCGTTGTTTTTAATTAATTAATATCGGAGTCTCACAATTTCCCTAAATTCCCAACAGTTTGCCCACAACCTTTTATTGACAAGTGAAGATGATTATCCTAATTGATAACTTTTTGCATCCTCTACGTTCCCTTTCCCGTGTTCCTGTGTAACAGGCACAAAGATTTAAAAGATCTGCTCCAATCGCTGTGTAATAGGCACGAGTGTCTGAATGGATTCACATAATTCCTGGTTTACACACTCAATGGGCTGAATGTCCTCATGGTGTTCCTATTGTTGGTTGGAATGTCCTGATTTACAGATTCAAAATCTGCTTCTCTTCCTCCTGAAAATACGTCAGAAGCCTCACGGACTGGGTAATCTTCCTGTTGCTGTACAACATTTTATGGGGCTGAAAGGTCTCTTCATATTTCTTCACAACAGGCTCGAGATACTGAACAATCACCTCCTGCATCCCTGAAATGGGATCGATGAAGTGATTTGTCTCCTCCTGTTCCCATACAACAGACACCTGGGTGAATTACCTCCACCTTTCCATAACAAGTTTCAAATAATTTTATCGCCTTCTTTATTTCTCGCGCTGAATGGCCTCCTGTTATTCTAGTGTACCAATCTCTTCCAGTTTTCGTGTTAGAGACTTGAGGAGGCTGAATGGACTGATCCTGTTGCTGCATAACAGGATACTGGTGCCTCGTGGCCTACTCTGTGTGCAGCGTTATAGACTCGAGGAGCTGAGTGACCTCCTCCTGTAACTGTATATCAGGCACCAGGGGCTGAATAACCTCGTCCTGTTCTATTGTAACAGGGTCGAAGGCCTGAATATCCTTCTGCTGTTCCTGTGTAACAAGCTGGAGAAGTGGAATTAGCTGTGTAATTGGCTTCTGTTATTGAATCTTTCCGATGTTCTATGTAAAAATAAGATAATCTTTTATTCTTGTAAATTCTAATTCATATTAGATCAACCTGATCATCCTTTCCTTATAAGTTAATCCCTTAATTGCAGGATTTACTTGAAGGTACAATTTCTGAGCTGCTTCTAATATCCTTTCTTCAGTGAGGAGACTAAATCTGTACACACTACTCCAGGTGTGATATGATTAAAACCTTGTTCAGCATCAGCAACACTTTACCAGCCTGATGTAAAGTTCCCACCCAGGTTAGTGCAGTCTCAGCTGTCTGGGGGAAGGCATAGTATTGTTGAAAAATCGTCGTCCTTCTCTGTAAATGTTGTCACAAGCTCTCAAATGTTAGGAAGGAGGTCTCTGCAGGGTCGACAGGACTGTGTTTCCCATTCCCTTTTCCCATACTGAGATTGGTGCCGGGTGTTCTGTCTGGGTTTATCCTTTAAGACCTCGGAGAACTTTGATACAATTGAGTGCCTTGCTTGGCTGTTTAAGAGACCATTGAAGAGTTGATCACATGCCTGTGTGTCTGAATTCACTTTTAGACCAGACCAGAAAACACGGGAGATTCACTTCTTGAAATTACACTGGGGAAGCAAATTGATGTTTACAATCGACATTGGCTTCAGGTCAGTATTACTGACACCAGTCCCGACATTTTATTAATTGTTTTTAACTTCCATCAGCTGTCACAGCATGAGAACGGTCTGGATTAGTATTGCAGTGACATTTCCACAACAGCACCATTTCCACATGGGGACTTATCAGAAACCATACTGAGCTGGTTATTTCTGTGTGCTGATTGACAGCTCAGTCAAAAAGCACTCCTACCAATTTGACTGTCATGATGGAACTGAGGGGTGATATTGGTCATACTGTAATTATTCTCTCTTAATGGGCTTGTCATAGTAATTTTCCACATTGCAAATAGATATCAGAGTTGGAACTGGAATGAAACAGCTTCTCAAGGGACATGGTTTGTAGTACATTGCTTTGTCGAATCTACTGTGTTCAGATGTTTCTTCATGTCACAGAGAGCGAACCAGATTGTTTGAAAACTGGCATCTGTGATTCTGTGAGCATCCTGATGAGGTGAAATTGATCATCGACTCAACACTTCTTGCTGAGTATGGTGTTAATACCACGTCATTGTCTTTTCCACTGATGTGTAGGGCTGTTCCATTATTTAGGATGCGGACATGTGTATGACACTCTCCTGCAGTAAGTTGTTTTATCCAGTTATGACCTGATGTGGCAGGACTGCATAGCTTCGGTCTGATCTGTTAGTTTTGGGATCATTGCGCCCTCTCTATCAGATGTTAGTTCTGCAGTTTGTAATGTAACCAGTCAAGTGCGGTCGTTTTATGGTTTGCCATCAGTTTTAGGGGTACACATAGTTGTGACCCTGACATGTTTCCCCACACTCGTCACTGAACCATAGATCAGTTTACTGATAATGGTAGACTGAGGGATTATTCCGAGCAAGAAGTTACAGATTACAGTTAAATATAATTCTGCTTCAGTTGTTGCTGTGGTTTACAGCACCACATGGAATATACGGTTTGAGCTGCAATATCTCCAATGCAGTTCAGCTGCCTGTTCCCCAGTTCACACCGAGACCCATTCACACATCAGCCCTATACTCAATGACCTACTCTGGTTTCCGATGTGGAAATACTTCCATTTTTATATTCTAATTCGGCTGAGGGTCTCTCCATGGTGTCACACTTCCGATTTGTCTCTTTACCGAACATCCT
>NC_057717.1:35168914-35183914 GCF_004010195.1 Chiloscyllium plagiosum
TGAGTATTCCAGATGCAGGAGATTAGTGTCGGGAGTGTAGTGCTGGAAAAGCACAGCAGGTCAGGCAGCATCCGAGGAGAAAGGAAAACCGATGTTTCGGGCAAAAATCCCGATTACTGATTAAGGACTTTTTACCCAAAAGGTCGAAATTTCCTGCTCCTCGGATGCTGCCTGACCCACTGTGCTTTTAGAGCACCACTCTCTATTTTGGCACTCCAAACCCAATAGGGAAAGAACACTCTGTTCCTCAACTTCCATCCCACCAAATCTCCAGATACAATGCATTATTGTCCCCCATTTGCACCACCTACAAACAGACACCACCACCAGGAATATATTTCCCTCCCCACCCCGATCTGCGTTCGATAAAGAACATTCCCGGCACGAATCACTTGTCAGGTCCACGCCACCCAACAACCCACCCTCCACACCTGGCACCTTCGCATGCAACCACAAGATTTGGAAAACCTGCATCCTCACCTCCCCCTCACCTCCGTCCGAGACTGCAAAGGATCCTTCCACATTCTTCGGAGTTTTACCTGCATTTCCACACACGTCACCTACAGTATCCGTTGCTCCTGATGTCTCCTCTACATTAGGGAGAGAGGACGCCAACGTGTGGAACACTTCAGAGAACATCTCTGGGACACCCGCACCAAATAACCCCACTACCCCGTGGCTGAAAACTTTGTCTCCCGCTTCCACTCCACCATGGACATGCTGGCCCTCGGACTCTTCCACCGCCAAAACCATAACCACCCGACTCTTGGAGGAAGAAAGACACGTCTTCTGCCTTTGGACCTTGGAACCACATGGGATCAATGTGGATTTCACAAGTTTTGTCATTTACCTTCCCTCCAACTTATCCCAGTTCCAACCTTCCAACTCAGTACCGCCGGATGACCTGCCCTACCTGTCCATCTTCCTTTCTATCTATCCGCTTCCCCTTCTCTCTCACATATCACCTGCAACCCCAACTTCATAAACATTTCACATTCTCAGCTATCTTCCCCCAGCTCCACCTTTTCCCATTTATCTCCCAGCACCCTTGGGCCACAAGCTTCATTCCGATGAAGGGCTTACATAAGAAATGTCAATGCTCCTCTGATGCTGCCTGACCTGCTGTGCTTTTTCAGTACCACCTTCTCTACTCTGATCTCCAGCGTCTGCAATCCTCACTTTCTCTCTTGAGTTAATGTATTCAGACATTTCCCCACCAGACATTTCTTGCAGCTAATCTGTTATCTTATCCAAGTAGCTTTATAAACAGAGTAGGACATATACAGCCCTGCAGTGCTCTGGTAAAACTCCCACATTCAAGGAAAAAGTCAGAAACAAATTGAAAGATTTATAGTCCGGCCATCTGTAACCCTCATCCATTCCATCGAGACCGAGTAAATAATCCCTTTTATTATGATATGGAATGTAATGTAAGGAAGGGTTTAACTTTCCCTGTTTGTTTGGTGACTGTGATTAATGTCAGTCGCCATATATTCTAATTATTGCAGTGCAAAGTTCCCATCTCTTAATGATATATGGGCTTCGTTCAATGTGTTATCCCATAGTATGAGTAGGATAATCACCGACAGAACTAACAGGGATCAGCAGTTCCAGATGGAGAAGGGGAGGAGAGGTCATAATCTGAGAACGTTAGACTTGAATGTTACAACAATGGATAAGAATCTGAGAACATTAAACTGGAATGTTCCATCAATGGATCAGAACCTGAGAATATTAGACTGGAATATTCCACAAATGCATCAGAATGTGAGGACATTAGACCGCAATGTTCCAACAATGTATCAAAATCTGAGAACGTTGGACTGGAATGTTACAACAATGGACAGGGATTTATCTGATTACGCTGGTTTCTTTCTACATATTATGATTGGTTGTCATTTAATTTGCAGACCTATTATGCTCTTCTCATTATTCAATGTTTTTTATTATTCTCTCCTGACTACCGTTTGTGTCCCTGGTAAGTCTCACCATCCAGATATTTTTCTATAAACTAGTTATAACTGCATTACTGTTATTTCATGTAGTCTTCACTCCTTGCCACTATTATTGTTCATGTTGAGACCCTGAATCCACACATTCACTCTGCAGATCACGACTAATGGCACCAGTGAACTTGTTCAATTACTGTCTCCCTTCTTGATTCAGACTGTTACTCAAGAGTCTCTATGTTGACCTACTCACTTTCAGATGTGAAACATTGTCTCACTGCTCTTGTTATTTACGTATTGGGAACGTGGAGGTCATTGGTCCTCTATTATGTTTACAAACTCTGTTTCCTTCCTGGAACTCCATCCCATCCGTGGCGAATATATTTGTGGGAACTGGGCATTGCTAGCTGGCCAGCATTAATAGCCCATTCCTAGTTGCCCATGAGAAGGTGATGGTGAGCTGGCCTCTTGAACCGCTGAAGTCCACTTGCAGCATTAGGGAGGGAATTCCAGGATTCTGACCCAACGACTGTGAAGGAACAGCGGTATATTTCCAAACCAGGGTAGTGAACGGCTTGGAGGGGAACATGTAGGTGGTCATTGAAACAGACGAATCTCAAGTTTGGTGACCCCTTTGGCCATGAGTTGATGTCTGGCATCATGCGCTATGGTGTCTGGGAATGTATTTATTTTAATATTCACAAGCTCTTTAACTCATCTGTCCATGAAACTTCCCTCGGTCTCTCTGTGTCGATTATCCCAATCCCTGCCAGTGGGTCATAGTAAACCTGGTTTCCTTTAAGTGTATTTTTTCTCATGCAATTATTTTCACATGCAACCACCCCAACAACCCCCACCCCCTCCCCCCCAAACACACACCTTATACTGGTCATATGGAGATAGAAATCTTTCCCTGATGTGTGTATTTGGTGTGTGTATCGTTCCTATATGATAGTAAAAGTTTTCAATACTCCTCATGCTGGGCACACAATCCAGTTTACCGAGTAGTACTCGAGCATGGCCTGCACAGCTCTTCGTATTAGTCTGTCATCTTCTCCCAGTTTGAAGTGTTATGTGAAGGAGATTGCTGTTCGGAAAATACCTTTACTCAATATTCTCATTATTGTAATTTTGCTCTCTAATGAGTAAATCCTACATTTCGTCCCAATACACAGTCTTTTTCTCATTATTTCCACAACATCTTCTCAGTTAATTAACTGCCTGTTTCTATCTTTAATGTGAATCTTTCTGTCCATCTGTAATTTTCCCTGGCCTTGGTTTTTGCCTCTCTAGTGTATCGAGTGCTGGCATTGTGAAGCTCAGAAACAGTGAAATGGTATGTCTTGGATTGTTGTTCACTTCTGAAAATGTGTTGCTGGAAAAGCGCAGCAGGTCAGGCAGCATCCAAAGAGCAGGAGAATCCTGAAGAAGGGCTCATGCCAGAAATGTCGATTCTCCTGCTCCTTGGATGCTGCCTGACCTGCTGCGCTTTTCCAGCAACACATTTTCAGCTCTGATCTCCAGCATCTGCAGTCCTCACTTTCTCCTATTGTTCACTTCCCACTGTATTCCATGTGGTGCTCCATGTCGGGGGTGAGGGTGTGTATCGGACAGATGTTCATTTCCCGGTGTGCCCCATGTTCTGCTCCATGTTACATAGGGGATTCAGTGACTTTGAAAGATGGTCTGTGCATGTCCACCGAACGTCTGACGTCTGTGCTTGTCCCTCTGAGTTCATTGTGTAGTCAGTAACACGAGGAAGCCGCTAGAGTATTATTGTAAAGGACTAGGTATCTCACATCTCTGACAATTCTCGCCCTTAAAAAAAGGCTATTGTCTCGTTTTCTTTAAAGAGATATTTTAAAAGCCGAACTGCGTACTGCAAACGGCTGAAGTAAATAACTTAGAAGGCTTTTCAGGCTTTTTTTAAAAAATATATATTGATAACAATGGCCAGCTCTCACGGACCTGGCTTTCCAGTTTTTCTGAGCTATAACAGTCACCAGGTGCTTGCAGTCGGAGATAGGTTGGATTCTTTCAGTAAATGATCCCTCACTGCAATTCTCTCTGAAATCTGTCTTGATGCTGTTTCCTCCTGGATTGGAGAACTGCGTGCAAGACTGATTGGCCTTGGATGTGTCTTTTTGCCAAGAATGAGTTTATGGGGTGTTAGTACATTGGAACAATTCATCAGTAGATGGTACTGTATCTATTAATCTGTTAAGGTTTCCAGTAGTTGAGTTATTCTAAACTCCTCTTCTATGTATTTTTATTAGAGTATTTAAATAAATTGTGTTTTACTTAAAGTTGAGTGGTTTAACCAACCGCATCACATCTGGAACACCCATTTCACATCTGCCTTTACTATAAAGTAGTGGGGCGGCACGGTAGCTCAATGGTTAGCACTGCTGACTCACAGAACCAGGGAGCCAGTATCAATTCCTGCTTTCGAATGTGTGGAGTTTAAACACTCTCCCTGTGTCTGCATGGGTTTCCTTTGGGTGCTCTGGTGTTCTCCCACAATCCAAGGATGTGCAGGTCAGGTGAATTGGCCATGCTAAATTGCCTATAGTGCTAGGTGCATTAGTCAGGGTTAGATATGTGGTAGGGGAATGGGGTTGGGTGGTTTGGTCTTTGGTGTGGACGTGTTGGGCCGAAGGGCCTTTTTCCATTCTGTTAATAACCTAACCGAAGACAAGGTTGGCGACCAGGCATTCTGCTCTGGTTCATAGAATCTGAGGACACTTGTACAGTTCGAAATCGATAATTCCAGATCGGGTTCAGGATTAGAATCCCTACAGAGTGGAAGCATGCCTTTTGGCCCAACAAGTCCACACCAACCAGACACATTCTCCTCCCCTATTACACCATATTTACACCTGACTAGTGCGACTAACCTACACATCGCTGAACAGTACGGGAATTTTAACTTCGCCATTTCGCCTAGCCTGCATATGTTTGGGCTGTGGCAGGAAAATGGAGCACATGGAGAACACGCAGGGAAGGCGAAAATGTGCAGAGGGAGATTGTTGGGCTCAAACGCAGCGTCTTGTAATTGTTAGTTTCTTTTGGTCTGGGTATTGAATTCGGTTGCTTTGTACAGTGCTTTGTGTAGTAGTGGCTATTTCTGCCTGTAAGAGTCCTCTGGGTGTGGAAAAAATGAAGTTGGAGATTTTATAAAAGGTGAGGAAGACAAAGCTGTTAGAATTGGCAGAGAAGCTTGAGTTGGGTTTGTGTTTGTCAGTGAGAAAAGGAGATATAATTACAGCTGTAGTTTGGCATTCAATTTTTGGTGGAAACAACATCAGAAACTTTGGAAATACATGGAATTCAATTGCAAATGAGGCAGCTTCAACACGAAAAGGAATTGAAACAGTTTGAAATAAGATTAAAAGTAGAATTTAAAGAAACGGAAAGGAAGAAGAAAGACAGAAAAATGAAGATGAAAAGCAGATAGCGAAAGAGTTTCAACTTCAAACGTTAGCAATTTGACAGGAAAGTCGACTTAGCTGGGTGGAGATGAAGGGAGACGGTAGGCTGGATGAGGAGGATAGTGAGGATGAGAAACTCTATGGTAGCCAAAGGACTGATGGGGATCCGTTTAAATATGTACAGGCATTGTCTAAATTTGGTGAAAAGGATGTAGAAGTCTTTTCAATGTCATTTGTGAAAGTGGCTATACGGATGCAATGGCCACTGACCATGTGGGTTTACTTAATCCAACCAAAGCTGGTCGGTATAAGGTGTGAGGTATTTGCATTCCTATCGGAAGAGATATCTGGAGATTATGAGGAGGTGAAGAAAGACATCTGAAGTTCATATGAGCTTGGGCCAGAAACAGCAGACAGTGCTTTAGAATGTAAAATAGCGTCCCTGGTGAAACGTACATTGAGTTTGAAAGGATTAAACAAAGTAATTTTGAAAGCTGAGTGAGGGTATTAACAACAGAGCAATCTATGAGATTCCTAGGGAGATTCTTACTTTGGAGGAGTTCAAAAACTCACTTCCAGCAGTCGTGAGATTCGTGGGGAAGAGCAGAGAGTTAAAATGGCATGATTATAATCTGAAATGGCTGATGATTATCAGTTGATCCAGAAATCAAAGTTTGGCTTCCGGGACGGCTTGAGAAGAGTGTGCAAGATCTTAAAATATATATCTGTGTGTAAGGTTTAGTGGCGTCGGCCAGGAGTAGCAAGTAAAGAGGTTTCAGCATTAAGAGTTACAGAAACATGTAAATCCTTTCAGCTGAGACATGATGAGATATGTCATTGAGAAGGACTATGATGGAGATGAGAAGAGCTCCATTATGTTTGTAGTTTCCTGTGACAAGATCAGTTGTGACATATTTCACAACTGGGAAGGAGGCCTTGAGCTTGGTATTGACGTTACAACATTTCAGCATTTAAGTTGCCAATAGCGTGTCAAGACAAATATATTTACTGATCATAACGCCTGAACGTTTTTGGACAAATTTAAGGAGAAAATTTCCAGTCTGTTCAGACAGAGGTTTTTATTGTTGCCATTCAATTCGGAAGTTATACAGGTGACAGGACGAGAACCCCTACTTGCTGACAAGTTGTCGAGACATGGATGAAGAAAATCAGAGGCGATCTGTGGCAGAAGTAAATTGACTGAAATAGAATATAGTTTTAAATGTTTGCATGCTTTGTGGCAATGTAATATGTTTGTATTGCAGTCTACTGAAACAGTAAGAATAA
Organism: Chiloscyllium plagiosum; assembly: GCF_004010195.1. Taxonomy (NCBI): domain Eukaryota; kingdom Metazoa; phylum Chordata; class Chondrichthyes; order Orectolobiformes; family Hemiscylliidae; genus Chiloscyllium; species Chiloscyllium plagiosum. The sequence goes on from NC_057717.1 coordinate 35,175,582, forward strand.
ACGGTTTAAAATGAAGCCATCTTTGAAAATTGATGTTTTATTTTTCATTTTAAAAGGGTTTTTTCTCTTGTTCTTTTTTGAATAAAGGTTTTAAAGGCAGAGACCCTGTACTGCCACCTGAAAACAGCTTAAGTAAATAACTGAGAAGGCCTTTAGGTTTTATCAAAACGTTGGTAACAATGGAAGGGCAGTGGCCAGCTCTCCCAGACCAGGTTTTCTCGTTTTGTTTTTAGCTGCAGCATTCAGAAGCTGCTTGGGATCCCAGAAGGGTTGAAAGTTCCAATACATGATCCCCAGCTGCTATTCTCTCTGAAAACTCTCTTAAAGTTGCTTCCTCCTGGATTGGAGAACTGCACATAAGATTCTGTGTTTGAATTTATCTTTTTGCCAAGGGGTGTGTTTTTGGGATGTCCCTGTTTTAGCGCAGTTAATTAGTAGAAGGCACTGTATCTAATGGTAACACAGGTGTTCCAGTAGAGAAGCTATCCCAAATTGTTCTTCTCTTTGATTGTGTTTTAATTGGAGCTTTTGAATGGATTACATTTTGCTTAACGTTGAATGGGGTGACCAGTTGCAACACATCTGGAACACACAGTTAACATCTACATTTAAAATAAGGGAAAGCTAGGGTCGAGGCTGTCTGCTTAAACTATTTTGACGGGGTCTGGTCAGGTCCATAACACTTGTAGCTGAGGGGCTTCCGACTGTCTCCTGCTATTGCAAAGTTAATGGAAGTGTTGGGGATGGTTTTCTGGAGGTTGTGCTGTGAGCTGCCTCAGACATTCATGGAGACCTAAGGATTTGGTGACCCAACTCTGGATGGAGCATGGGGACTGTAGTTACAACACCTGGATCTGGAACATGAAAAGCAAATGGAGCAGAGGCTGTAGAGGAACATGAAAAGCAAATGGAGCAGAGGCTGTAGAGAGGGGAAGCTCTGAAACCACGGTGTGAATATGTCTGGGGAAAGGGACCGACTGGATCCACCCCGTGTTTTCCAGGAACAGCTTGCCAAGTTCCACTTAACTCTGGAGCAGAGTGTGAGGGGACCCTGATTGAATAAGAAACTGGTCACAGAGTGGTGTCACCTCCTTCAACACGACCTGCAGTTTCACACCAGGGTGAGGATGGTGCTGCCGGTGACTGTTTCATTGAACTTCTATGATCTGGAACTTTCCAGGCCGGAGTGGGTGACATGTGCATTGTCTCCCGGCGGCACGGTGGCACAGTGGTTAGCAGTGCTGCCTCATGATGTCAGAGACACGGGTTCAGTTCCCGTCTCAGGTGAATGGCTGTGTGGCGTTTGCACATCCTTCACGTGTCTGCGTGGGTTTGCTCCGGTTTCCTCCCACAGTCCAAAAATGTGCAGGTTAGGTGAATTGGCCATGCTAAATTACCCGTAGTGTGAGTTGAAGGGGTAAATATAGGGGAATGGGTCTGAGTGGGTGGCGGGTCGGTGTGGACTTGTTGGGCCGAAGGGCCTGTTTGCACACTGTAAGTAATTTAATCTCAACATCAATGTCACCATTTGGTGATGGTGGGTATATATTGTGGATGAGGTGAATGTTTTCTCTCTCAGCAGAGGGTTGCCAGGTGTATCCATGTTTTCTCAGTATTGCAGGATTCCCAATGATGTACATTGCTCTGTGGGTTTCCCATATTAATGAGGAGAGCTCGAGAAACTGAAGGAGCTCTCACTCCATTAATGTTACAGAGTGCCCATGCACAGTACATTATGGTGGTGAATACTCACTGTCATGGCAGCAGCCACTGCATCTTCATTCAGAAGCAGTCAACCATTCCCATCGTCTTTGGGTCTCCATTCGGAAAGAAAGTATAGGCTCTCGGCCTTTGATAGGCATCTCAAAACAACCTCCCCCTCACCACTCCCACCGCCAACCAACCACATCAAAATATCCCGAGTGTTCTGAGAGTAGTAGGACCACTGGGAATGTCAGGGAGCAAATCATCAAGGAGTTCGAGCAACACTTCCCATGTCTGAATGGGTTAGAGTAAACCCTCCAGAACACACTGTATCTCTATGTTGAGTAATCCATCTCCATTTCAGTAACATACTGCCTTCCATTCTTCCAGAAAAAAAGCTGGCCGGTTATACATTCCGTTATATTCCACTTGGCAAAATATCATTCATTGACTTTACCTGTCCATATCAATTTGCAGATTCTCCACATTCTCTTGATAGTTTAATGACTTGTTTACCTCAGTGTCATCACCAAACGTAGCAGCAATACATCTGTTCTATCGTCCTGATCACTGATATCGATTGTAAACAGTTGAGGACCCAGCACTGGTCACTATGTGACTCCACTGGTTACGTTCTGTCAAACTGATTAAGACTGATTTATCCAGAGTGTCTGCTTCCTGATAGATAACCAGTCCTTCCCCGTTCCTGTGGAGAACAGTCGAAGGACTGAATAAGAAAGAGGAACAATCCAGCCCCTCGAGTCTGTTCCGCCATTGAATACAATCATGGCTGATGTAATCGCCGGCTCAGGTCTATTTCCCTGCCTGTTCTCCATATCTCTTCATTTACTCACGGCGGCACGGTGGCACAGTTGTTAGCGCTGCTGCCTCGCAGCGCCAGAGACCCGCGTTCAATTCCCGCCTCAGGCAACTCTCTGTGTGGAGTTTGCACATTCTCCCCGTGTCTGCATGGGTTTCCTCTGGGTGCTCCGGTTTCCTCCCACAATCCAAAAATGTGCCGTTTAGCTGAATTGGCCATGCTAAATTGCCCGTAGTGTTAAATGAAGGGGTAAATGTAGGAGAATGGGTCTGGGTGGGTTGCGGGTCGGTGTGGACTTTTTGGGCTGAAGTGCCTGTTTCCACACTGCATGGAATCTAATCTACTCAATGTCCCAGCATCCCCTGCACACTGGGACTGTGAGTTACACAGATTCACAACCCATTGAGTGAAGTAAGTTCTCCTCACCCCTGTTTTAAATCTGCTCTGCCTATTCCTAAAACCATGATCTAGTTTACCCCAGATGAGGAAATATCCACTCCACACCGACATTGTCAATCACCTTTAACATCCTCCGGGCCTCAATGAGGTCTCCTCTCATTCTTCTGAACATAGAATGTATCGGCCTGATCTGCTCGAACTCGCTTCAAAAGACAAATTCATCTCTGGAATCAATCTAAAGTGCTTATTCTGAACTGCCTTCTTTGTAACAACATCACTCCTGCGTCAGGACAACTGATGTACTGCGCCCTGAACACAGTACATCAGTTAGAGTCTCACTAATACCTTGCAGAGTTGCAGTAATTCTTCCCTCCATTTATACTCTATTCTTTTACAAGCAAATGCTGAAATTGCCCTTGCCTTTCTCATTCCCTGCTGTACCTGCATGTGAGTTTTCTATGGTCTGCACGTGGACACCCAGATACCTCTGCACGAAGGTACTCTGAAGTTGCTCTCCATTTCCATAACATGTTGGATTCCTCTGATCAAAATCGTTAATCCCATATTATCCACGTTAGATTTTAGCTGCCAGATGTTGGCACATTCATATAAACTTTTCATGTCCATTCGTAATTTTTCTACATCTCCATTACATCAACCTACTTTTCCACTTGCTTTAGTGTCAGCTGAAAATGTAGCTGTAGTGTTTTCTCTCCTCTCATCCAAGTAATACAATAGATGGTAAATTGTGGGTGACGTGGTCTGAACTCTATGGAACGCCAAAAGTTGCTAATGAAACAACTATTCCATGTCTCTGCATGTTGTTGGCTCACCAGCCCTCTATCCAGGCGAATGACCCCCTCCCAAACCCATGTCCTATTATTTTACAGCTTAATATTTTGTGCACCATTTAATCAAGGCATTTTCAAAGACCAGGTGCTTTACATTTCATGGATCCCTATTGTTTACTTTGCTTGTCACATCTTTAAAGAATTCGAGCAAGCAAATTCTTAAAAGATCTGCTCCAATCGCTCTAGTAATAGTCATGAGTGTCTGAATGGATTCACTCAGTTTCTGGTTTATACCCTCAATGGGCTGAATGTCTCCATGGTGTTCCTTCATTATAGTCTTGGTGGCCGGAATTTCCTGATTTACAGATTCAAAATCTGCTTTTCCTCCTCCTGATAATACGTCAGAAGCCTGAGAGATTGTGGAATCTTCCTGTTGCTATACAACATTTTGAGGGGCTGAACGGTCTCTTCATCTTGCTTCACAACAGGCTCGAGATACTGAACAATCACCTCCTACATCCCTGAAATGGGATTGACGGAGTGATTTGTTTTTTCCTGTTCAGATGCAACTGACACATGGGTGAGTGACCTCCACCTTTCCATAACAAGTCTCAAATGATTGTATCTCCTTCTTTAGTTCTCATGCTGAATGGCCTGCTGTTATTCTAGTGTACCAATCTCTTCCAGTTCTTGTATTAGAGACTTGAGGAGGCTGAATGGACTGATCCTGCTGCTGCATAACCGGATACTGGTGCCTCATTTTCTACTCAGTGTTATAGACTCGAGGAGCTACTTAGCATTCTCCTGTAACTGTATATCAGGCTCCAGCGGCTGAATAACCTCGTCCTGTTCTGGTGTAACAGGATCAAAGGCCTGAATATCCTTCTGCTGTTCCTGTGCAACAAGCTGGAGAAGTGGAATTAGCTGCATAATTGGCTTCTGTTGCGGACTCTTTCCGGTGTTCTTACCAACCTGCTGTAAGGTTTCCTCCCAGGTTAGAGCAGTCTCAGCTGTCTGGGGGAAGGCATAGCATTGTTGAAAGAACATTGTCCTTCCCTACTCCACCAGCATTACGGGAGAGCAGGTGATAATGTCATAATAACACTTGAGAAGAATGAATAACGTGACGAGATTATCTCAACGTCCAAATAGGCTTCACCAAATATTTCACCTGAATCTACCATTAATCTCTCCAAGGGCCACATCGCTCATATTCCACAGAATCTAATAAGGTGAATCTTAGAAACAGCAAGGAGAAGCAAAGATTGATGGAAGTTATATGTCAAAGTGAAAGTTGCAATACAAATTTGGGGTCTATCATAAAACAGGAAATTAGGTACCCAGGTTTGTGGGTACCGCAGTAATAATGAACACTTTCAAACTGCATCAAAACTGTTGTAACCCACGTGAATAATAATGCCAGGAAAATGGATTTCATGAGCGTATTTGAGATGGTTTCCTTTCACAGTATGTTGAGCACTGAGCTAGAGGTGAGGCTGTTTTGAAATTGGTGTTATGTGATCAGAAGAGCTAATTGAAAACCCTGCTGAAATGGAGGTTTAGCGAATAATAATATTGAATTTTATACGACTGAATACAAACCAGTTGTTTTTCAAACTGTGGTTATAAACCTGAGTCATGCAATTCACGAAAGTATGAGGCTAAAATTAGATTCAGTGAATTGGAGAAGTTCATGAAAGGATTTACTTGAAGACAGGCAATGGTTGTTGTTTAAATAAACACCTTAAAATGTACAATATACACATGTCCGCCACAGTTTAAACAGCAAAGGGGTACGGTGACTTAACAATAGTTAACAAAATAAGTTAAAGATTGTATGAGATCAAAGGAAGCAGCTCAGAAAAATGCCAGATATTGGTGAAAGCCATGGATTCATAGACATTTGAGGACCAATGAACTAATAATGAAATAATTTTAAAAATGCAAACTAACAAGAAAAGTTAGTATAACCAAACGTTTCTCTCGATACTTATTTCTTGCAGAGAACTTGGAAATTGCAGAGAAACTAAAAAGTTACATTCATGCCAATCTTATTAAAGGCCAGATTAACTGATGGAGAAATTCAGTTTGAGATCTTCGGTGATTGCCAAAATGAAAGGAGATCGCAGTGAAGCTTAGAAAGTTTACACAGAAAGACGGACTGACACAGGGGCATGGAAAAGTGCTGCCAGGCAAGGTTAAGGAGAATTCCAAGATGTTGTCCACGTACATTAATCAGAAAAGAATAACCAGGATACAACTGGGGCCCATTATAGACCAAGGGAGCACTCTGTGTGCGAAGCTGGAGAACATTGATCGATTGTTATATTAGAGCTCCATATCTGTTTTACTTGGAGAAGGAGGATGCAGGGACAGAATTCAAGAAGATGGATTGGGAAGTTATTGAACAGACTGATATAAGATGGGAGCAGGGATTGGAGGCTTTGGCTTGTGTAAAATTGGACTGATTGCCATGTCTGGATAAGTTGCATTAGAGGCTGCTGTTAGAGACAAAGGAGAAAAGGCGCTGACTCAAATTTTTAAGTCGAATCTGGCTACAGGGAAGTTGGAGTTGCCAGATGACTGGAGAACAACGAATATGGTCCCACTTTACAGAAAGGATGATGGAAATAGCCTGACTGTTAACCAGTCAGTATTAGATCCGTGTTAGGGCAGGTACTGGAGAAAAGAGGAAAGGTGAAAAATTATCTCTATTTGCAGAGGCAATGTTTCATCAGGGGGAGTCAGCATGACATCATAGGCGGGAAGTCATACCAAGTGAATGTTATTGTTTGTTTTCAAGCATGTTGTTCTTATGGTTTTTCAGCAAGACCTTTGACAGAGCCCCATATGTGAAACCGATTTAAAAAGTCATGATATTAAGGGTAATTTAGTGAGTTTCATCAAACATTGTCTTACTCGCAGGAGACTGGGGGTGGTGGAGGAAGGCTGTTTGTGTGACTGGAACCCAGTGTCCCCTCTGATGTACCACAGGGATCAGTGCAGTGTATCTTATTATTTGTGGTATTCACAAATGATCTAAATGTGAATGTGTTTGCGGGGGTGAGGGTGAGTGCTAATTAAGTTTGCATTTGACACAAAGGTTCTCAGGGTGGCAGTGAGGAGGAAGGACTTATGTTACAGGAAGATACAGATGGAATGGTCAGATGTTCAGATGGAATGTAGCCCTGATAAACATGTGGTTAAAAAATTGGGGTATATAATGAATTGCAGCACACGAAGAAGCTGAGAGGGTCTTCCTCCACAGATCCCTGAATGTGACGGCATAGGGTAATAAGTTAGGGAAAAAATGAGGACTGCAGATGTTTGAGATCAGAATCAAGAAATGGAGTTCTGGTAAAGCACATTCGGTCAGGCAGCATGCAAGGAGCAGGAGAGTCGACGTTTCGAGCATAAGCTTTTTATCAGGATTGGTGGCCACATTCCTGATGAAAAGCATATTCTCAAAAAGTCGCCTTTCCTGCTTCTCAGAAGCTGGATGATCTGCTGTGCTTTTCCAGCAATATACTTTTTAACTGAGGTTAATACGTTTGTTAACAAGGCAGAGGGAACCATAGGCAGAACCTTCATTCACCGACGTATAGATTGTCAGAACTATACAAGTCTATGGTTAGGCCATATTGGAACACTGTACGTAGTTCTGGGAGCCATATTGCAGGAAGGATGTGATTGTAGTGGAGGGGAGCAGAGGAGATTCACCGGGATGCTCCCTGGGATGGAGCATATCAGCTATGGAGAGAGGCTGGATAAGCTCGGGTTGTTTACTTTGGAGCAGAGAAGGCTGAGGGAGAGGTGATTCACAAGGATAAGATTACGAGGGGGATTTTCAGAAAGATTTTTGCTGAAGTCCCAAACCCAATGTTCAAAATCATATCTTATGGGATTGTGGCAAATATTTGTACATGGTTACAGAATGGGACAGCTGGCAGGAAAGTGTGAGTAAAAGGTTTTGATTTTGATTTTATGACCAGGTGTATTTTCCAGGATAAATACAATAAAATACACTGAAATGCTTTCACTTGTTGCCACAAAGTGGTGCAATTTTGGATAATTGAAGACAATGGAATAAACAGAGGATACAGCCTGAAGAGAATTTATAGGTTGTGAGACAGCTCCTCATCATCGACCACCCCTGCAACCCAAACTTTCATGACAGCTTCAACCCCATCTACACCAGACGCCAGCAACATCGAAGTTGCTGATCCTCAGGCACCATCTTTGCCACTGGACAGATACTCCTCCATCACCAGCTCATTGTCTCCTCTGCCAGGCCATTCCAATGTCAGAGCCATGTCTCTTACTGCTGGCCCAATCTCATCGATGTTACCATCATGGCCTTCCACTATCCGCTTCACACAACCAGTGCAGGACCCAACCAACAACAAATCTCCAACCTTGAGGCATTACCTTTTCCTGCTGGGCCCTATCTCACTCACGGAGAAAGTGAGGTCTGCAGATGCTGGAGCTCAGAGCTGAAAATGTGTTGCTGGAAAAGCGCAGCAGGTCAGGCAGCATCCAGGGAACAGGAGAATCGACGTTTCGGGCATAAGCCCTTCTTCAGGAATTGTAGGTCGGAAGAGCTTATGCCCGAAACGTCG
>NC_057717.1:35184414-35189044 GCF_004010195.1 Chiloscyllium plagiosum
GGACACTTGTTCGGTTTGAAATCGATAATCCCGAATTGGCTTCAGGATTAGAATCCCTAGAGTGTGGAAGCAGGTCATTTGGCCCATCAACTCAACACCAACCCTCCGAAAAGTAAATTACCCAGATGCATTTCCCTCCCCATTACTCTATATGTACCCCTGACTACTGCAACTAACCTACACATCGTTGAACAGTACAGGCAATTTAACATGGCCATTTCACCTAACCTGCATTTCTTTAGGCTGTGGGAAGAAAATGGCACAACTGGAGAAAACCAATACGGGGACGGGGAGAATGTGCACAGGGAAACTTTTGGGCTCAAAGGCAGAGTCTTTTGTTTGTTTTGTGTCTTTTGGTCTGGATGTTGAATTCGGTTGGTTTGTACAGTGCTTTGTGTAGCAATGGCTATTTCTGTCTCTAAGACTTCTTTGGGTGTGGAAGAAGTGAAGTTGGAGATTTTACAGAAGGTGAGCAAGGCAAAGCTTTTAGAATTAGCAGACAAGCTTGGTGGAGATGAAGGGAGACGGTAGGCTGGATGAGGAAGATAGTGAGGATGAGCAACTCTATGGTAGCTAAAAGCCTGATGGGGATCTGTTTACATACATCCAGGCATTGTCTACATTTGATGAGAAGGATGTAGAAGTCTTTTCAATTTCATTTGAGAAAATGGCTACACGAATGCGGTGGCCAGTGACCATGTGGATTTTGTTGATTCAAACAAAGCTGATAGGTGTAAGGTGTAAGGTATTTGCATCCCTATTGGAGGAGGTATCTGACCAGTAAGAAGAGGTGAAGAAAGACATTTGAAGTGCATGTTAACTTGTGCCAGAAGCTTACAGATAGTGTTTTAGAATTTATAATTTCCTCCATGGTTAAACGTACATTGAGTTGAAGGAATTAAACAAAGTAATTTTGAAAGGTGAGTCAGGGTATTATTCAACTGTTAGAGAGATTCTCACTTTGAATTTGTTTAAAAACTCACTTCCTGTGGTCGTGAGATCTCGTGTGGAAGAATAGAGTGTTGAAATGGCATGATTAGAATCTGAAATGGCTAATGATTATCAGTTGGTCCATAAATCAAAGTTTGGCTTCTGAGAGGGATTGAGAACAATGTGCAAGATCTTGAAATATATAACTGTGAGAGTAAGGTTTAGTGGCATCGACCAGAAGTAGCAGGGAAAGGGGTTACAGCATTACGAGGGACAGAAACATGTAAAACATTTAAGCTGAGGCATGAGGAGATATGTCATTCAGAAGGACTATTGGAGAGATGAAAAGTGCTCTATTATGTAACGTGTGATTGGAGTGTCCGGTATAACCATCAACAGAAATATTTAACACTTGGGAAGGACGCCTTGAGCTTGGTGTTGGCGTTACAACATTTCAGCATTTAAATTGCCAATAACGTGTCTTAGACAAATATATAGACTGATCATAACGCCTGAACGTTTTTAGAGAAACGTAGGGTGAAAACTTCCAGTCTGTTTAAATAGAGCTATTATTGCTGCCATTCAATTTGGATGTTATACAAGTGACAGGACAAGAAACCGTACTTGCTGATAAGTTGTCGAGACTTGGATGAAGTAAAACAGAAGCGTTCTATGGCAGGAGTAAACTGACTGAAATAGAATGGAGCTGTGAATGCTTTCAGTGCTATATATATATATATATATATATATATATATATATATATAGTGACATACTGAAACAGTAAGAACAGAGGGTTTAAAATGAGACCATCTTTGTATATTGATTTTTTTTCAAACGGGGAGTTGTGACGATGCTGCCACTTTTAAAAGTTATTTTCTCTTGTTTTTGTTTTTGTGAAAAGAGGTCTTAAAGGCAGAAATGCAGAACTGCCGTCTGAAAACAGCTTAACTATATAACTGAGGAGGCGTTTAGATTTTATCAAAACTGTGGGAACAATGGAAGGACAGCGCCGAGCTCTCATAGACCAGGTCTTCACGTTTTGATTTTAGCTGCAGCATTCAGAAACTGCTCGGGGTCACAGAAAGGTTGGAAGTTTCAATACATGATCCCTAGCTGATATTCTCTCTGAAAACTCTCTTAAAGTTGCTTCCTCCTGGATTGGAGAACTGCACATAAGATTTTGTGTCTGAATTTACCTTTTTGCCAGGGGGTGTGTTTATGGGATGTTCCTATATTCCCACAGTTAATTAGTAGAAGGCACTGTATCTGCTGTTTGCGTAGGTGTTCCTTTAGAGAAGGTATCACAAACTGTTCTTCTCTTTGATTGTGTTTTAACTACAGCGTTTGAATGAATTACATTTTGCTTAACGTTGAGTGGTGTGACCAGTTGCAACACATCTGGAACACACAGTTCACATTTACATTTAAAATAAGGAAAAGTTAAGGTCGAAGCTGCCTGCTTAAAATATTTTGACGGGGTCTGGTGTGGTCAGGTCCATAACATTTGTATGTGAGGGGTGACTGACTGCCCACTGCTATTGAATGTTAGTGGAGGGGTTGGGGATGGTTTGCTGGAGGTTGTGAAGTGAGCTGCCTCAGACATTCAGGGAGACCTGAGGATTTGTTGACCCAACTCTGGATGGGGATTGTAGTTACAGCATCTGGGTCTGTTACATGAACAATAAATGGAGCAGAGGCTGCAGAGAGGGGAAGCTCTGAAACCACAGAGTCAGTGTGTGTGGGGAAAGGGATCTGCTGTATCCATCCCGGATTTTCCAGGAACAGATTCCAAAGTTACAGTTAACCCAGGAGCAGATTGTGAGGGGACACTGACTGAACAAGGACCTGGTCACAGAGTGGTGTCACCTCCTTCCACACAACCTGCAGCTTCACACCAGGGAAGGACGATGCTGCCAGTGGCTGTTAGGGTCACTGTTTCATTCAGCTTCTATGAACCGAAACTTCCAGGCAGGACTGGGTGACATATCCATCATCTCCCAGTATGTAGACATCAATGTCAACATTCGGAAAAGTAGGATATATGTGCTGGATGAGATGCATGTTTTCTCTCTCAGCAGAGAGCTGCCGGGTGTATCCGTGTTTTCTCCGTATAACAGGATTCCCGATGATGGACATGGCTCTGTGTGCCCCCCATGTTAATGAGGAGAGCTACAGGAACTGAAGGAACTCTCACCCCAATAATGTTACAATGTGCCCATGCACAGTACATCATGTTGGTGAATATGCTCAGTCCTGGTAAAGAACCAACTATCCTGGCAGCAGCCACCTCCTCTTCATTCAGAAGCAGTCAGCCATTCCCATTTTCTTTAGGTCTCCATTGGAAATAAAGGATAGTGTCTTGGCTAAAGGCTGTCCCCTGGATACACGGCTCAAAACACCCACCATTTCCCACTGCCAACCAACCTCATCAAAATATCCTGTGTATACTGAGAGCAATAGGACCACTGGGCTTGTCAGGGAGCAGACCATCATGGAGATAGAGCAACACTTCCCATGTCGGAATGGGTCAGAGTGAATCCTCCAGAACACACTATCACTATGTCATGTAATCCCTCTACATTTCAGTAACATGCTGCCTTTCATTCTTCCTGAAAAAGCTGACAGGGTATACATTCCATTATATTCGACTTGGCAAAGTATTAGTCATTTCCTTTACCTGTCCATTTCTCCACATTCACTCTCCAAATTCTGTTAATAACTTAATGACTTTCTTACCTTAGTGTCATCACCAAACTTAATTGCAGTTATATCGTCCTGATCATTGATATCGATTGTAAACAGTTGAGGACCCAGCACTGGTCACTGTGTGACTCCACTGTTTACGTTCTGTCAAACTGATTAAGACTGATTTATCCGGAGGGCCTGCTTCCTGTTTGGTAACCGTTCCTCCCCCGTTCCTGTGGAACAGAGTCAAAGGGCTGAATAAGAACGAGGAACAATCCAGCCACTCAAGCCTGTTCCGCCATTGAATACAATCATGGCTGATGTCATTGCCGGCTTAGTTCCATTTCCCTGTCTGCTCTCCATATCCCTTCATTTACTCAACGTCCCAGCATCCCCTGCACACCGGGGAAGTGAATTACACAGATTCACAGCCCATTGAGAAAAGTAAGTTCTCTTCACCACTGAATTACCTCTGCTCTGCCTAATCCTGAAACTATGATCTCTTGTTCTAGTTTGCCCCACATGAGGAAATATCCACTCCATACCGACCGACGTTATCAATCACCTTTAACATCTTCCAGACCTCAATGAGGTCTCCTCTCATTCTTCTCAACCTAGGGCCTGAACTGCTCAAACTCGCTTCAAAAGACAAATTCGTCTCTGGAATCAATCTAATGTATTTGTTCTGAACTGCCTTCGTTGTAACAATATCACTCCTGCAGTCAGGACCAAAAACCTGAACACAGTACGTCAGTTTCCGTCTCACTAATACCTTGCAGAGTTGCAGCAATTCTTCCCTCCATTTATACTCTATTTTTTTACAAGTAAATGCTGAAATTGCACTTGCCTTCCTCATTCCCTGCTGTACCTGCATATGAGTTTTCTATGGTCTGCACGTGGACACCCAGATGCCTCTGCACGTAAGCACTCTGACGTTGCTCTCCATTTACATAACATGTTGGATTCCTCTGATCAAAATGGTTAATCCCATATTATCCACGTTAAACTTTAGCT
>NC_057717.1:35189838-35192774 GCF_004010195.1 Chiloscyllium plagiosum
CCTCCCAAACCCATGTCCTGTTATTTTACAGCTTAATATTTTGTGCAGCATTTAATCAAGGCATTTTCAAAGACCAGGTGCTTTACGTTTCATGGATCCCTATTGTTTACTTTGCTTGTCACATCTTTAAAGAATTCGAACAAGCAAATTCTTAAAAAATCATGCTGATTCTGATGTATTCAGATTTTTCTTTCCAAATCCCCTGTTGGAAATTAAATAATAACGGAGTCTCACAATTTCCCATAATTCCCAACAGTTTGCTCACAACCTTTTAGTGACAAATGAAGATGATTATCCTAATTCCTAACTTTTTTGCAATCTCTACGTTCTCTTTCCCATGTTCCTGTGTCACAGGCACAAAGCTTTAAAAGATCTGCTCCAATTGCTGTAGTAATTGGCATGAGTGTCTGAATGGATTCACTCAGTTTCTGGTATATACCCTCAATGGGCTGAATGTCCCCATGGTGTTCCTACATTATAGTCTTGGTGGCCGCAATGTTCTGATTTACAGATTCAAAATCTGCTTCTCCTCCTCCTGATAATGCATCAGAAGCGTGAGGGATTGTGGAATCTTCCTGTTGCTATACAACATTTTGAAGGGCTGAATGGTCACTTCATCTTGCTTCACAACAGGCTCGAGATACTGAACAATCACCTCCGACATCCCTGAAATGGGATTGAAGGAGTGACTTGTCTCTTCCTGTTCAGATGCAACTGACACATGGGTGAATTACCTCCACCTTTCCATAACAAGTCTCAAATGATTGTATCTCCTTCTTTAGTTCTCATGCTGAATGGCCTCCTGTTATTCTAGTGTACCAATCTGTTCCAGTTCTTGTGTTAGAGACTTGAGGAGGCTGAATGGACTGATCCTGCTGCTGCATAACAGGATACTGGTGCCTCATGGTCTACTCTGTGTGCAGTGTTATAGACTCAAGGAGCTGGTTAGCATTCTCCTGTTACTGTATTTCAGACTCCAGGGGCTGAATAATCTCGTCCTGTTCTGGTGTAACAGGGTCAAAGGCCTGAATATCCTTCTACTGTTCCTGTGTAACAAGCTGGAGAAGTGGAATTAGCTATATAATTGGCTTCTGTTGCGGACTCTTTCCGGGGTTCTTACCCACCTGCTGTAAGGTTTCCTCCCAGGTTAGAGCCGTCTCAGCTGTCTGGGGGAAGGCATAGCATTGTTGAAAGAACATTATCCTTCTCTACTCCACCAGCATAACGGGAGAGCTGGTGAAAATGTCATAATAACACTTGAGAAGAATGAATAACGTGACGAGATTATCTCAACGTCCAAATAAGCTTCACCAAATATTTCACCTGAATCTACCATTAATCTCTCCAAGGGCCACATCGCTCAGATTCCACAGAATCTAATAAGGTGAATCTTAGAAACAGCAAGGAGAAGCAAAGATTGATGGAAGTCATATGTCAAAGTGAAAGTTGCAATACAAATGTTGGGTCTATCATAAAACAGGAAATTAGGTACCCAGGTTTGTGGGCACCGCAGTATAAATGAACACTTTCAAACTGCATCAAAACTGTTGTAACCCAAGTGAATAATAATGCTAGGAAAATGGATTTCATGAGCGTATTTGAGATGGTTTCCTTTCACAGTATGTTGAGCACTGAGCTAGAGGTGAGGCTTTTTTGAAATTGGTGTTATTTGAACAGAAGAGCTAATTGAAAACTCAGCTGAAAAGGAGGTTTAGGGAATAATAATATTGAATTTTATACAACGTCTGAATACAAATCAGTTGATTTTGAAACTGTGGTTATAAACCTGAGTCATGCAATTCACGAAAGTATGAGGCTAAAATTAGATTCAGTGAATTGGAGAAGTACATGAAAAGATTTACTGGAAGACAGGCAATGGTTGTTGTTTAAATAAACACCTTAAAATTTACAATATACACATGTCCACCACAGTTTAAACAGCAAAGGGGTACGGTGACTTAACAATAGTTAACAAAATAAGTTAAAGATTGTATTAGATCAAAGGAAGCAGCTCAGACAAATGACAGATATTGTTGAAAGCCATAGATTCATAGACATTTGAGAACCAATGAACTGATAATGAAATAATTTTAAAAATGCAAGCTAACAAGAAACGTTAATATAACCAAACGTTTCTCTCGATACTTGAACGGAAAGTGAAGGCAAGGACACGTTTGGAAAGGGGAATATGCACACACGATAATTTCTTGCAGAGAACTTGGAAATTACAGAGAAACTAAAAAGTTACATTCATGCCAATCTTATTAGAGGCAAGATTAACTGATGGAGAAATTCAGTTTGAGTTCTCCGGTGATTGCCAAAATGAAAGGAGTTCGCAGTGAAGCTTAGAAAGTTTACACAGAAAGACGGAATGACACATGGGCATGGAGAAGTGCTGCCAGGCAAGGTTAGGGAGAATCCCAAGATGTTGCCCACGTATATCAATCAGAACAGAATAACCAGGATACACCTGGGGCCCATTAGAGACCAAGGGAGCACTCTGTGTGAGAAGCTGGAGGACATTGATCGATTGTTACATTAGGGCTCCATATCTCTTTTACTTGGAGAAGGAGGATGCAGGGACAGAATTCAAAAGGATGGGTTGGGAAGTTCTTGAACAGACTGATATAAGATGGGAGCACCGATTGGAGGCTTTGCCTTGTGTAAAATTGGACTGATTGCCATGTCTGGATAAGTTGCATTACAGGCTGCTGTAAGAGACAAAGAAGAAAAGGCACTGACTCAAATTTTTAAGTCAAATCTGGCCACAGGGAAGTTGGAGTTGCCAGATGACTGGAGAACAACGAATATGGTCCCACTTTACAGGAAGGATGGTGGAAATAGCCTGACTGTTAACCAGTCAGTATTAGATCCGTGTTAGGGCAAGTACTGGAGAAAAGAGGAAAGGAGAAAATTTATCTCTATTTGCAGAGGCA
>NC_057717.1:35193617-35195607 GCF_004010195.1 Chiloscyllium plagiosum
ATATTAAGGGTAACTTAGTGAGTTACATCAAACATTGTCTTATTCGCAGGAGACTGAGGGTGGTGGAGGAAGGCTGTTTGTGTGACTGGAAACCAGTGTCACCTCTGATGTACCACAGGGATCAGTGCAGTGTATCTTATTATTTGTGGTATTCATAAATGATCCAGATGTGAATGTGTTAGCGGGGGGTGGTGAGGGTGTGTGCTAATTAAGTTTTCATTTGACACCATGTTTGGCTGGGTGGCAGTGAGGAGGAAGGCCTTATGTTACAGGAAGATACAGATGGAATGGTCAGATGTTCAGATGGAATGTAGCCCTGATAAACATGTGGTGAAAAAATGGGGGTATATAATGAATTGCAGCACACGAAGAAGCTGAGAGGGTCTTCCTCCATAGATCCCTGAATGTGACGGCACAGGGTAATAGGTTAGGGAAAAAATGAGGACTGCAGATGTTTGAGATCAGAATCAAGAAGTGGAGTTCTGCTAAAGGACAGTCGGTCAGGCAGCATGCAAGGAGCAGGAGAGTCGACGTTTCGAGCATAAGCTTTTTATCAGGATTGGTGACCACATTCCTGATGAAAAGCATATTCTCAAAAAGTCGACTTTCCTGCTTCTCAGAAGCTGGATGATCTGCTGTGCTTTTCCAGCAATATACTTTTTGACTGAGGTTAATACGTTAGTTAACAAGGCAGAGGGAACCATAGGCAGAACATTCATTCACCGACGTATAGATTGTCAGAGCTATACAAGTCTATGGTTAGGCCATGTTGGAACGCTGTACGTAGTTCTAGGAGCCATATTGCAGGAAGGATGTGATTGTAGTGGAGGGGTGCAGAGGAGATTCACCGGGATGCTCCCTGGGATGGAGCATATCAGCTATGGAGAGAGGCTGGAGAAGCTCGGGTTGTTTACTTTGGTGCAGAGATATCTGAGGGAGAGGTGATTCACAAGGATAAGATTACGAGGGGGATTTACAGAAAGATTTTTGCTGAAGTCCCAAACCCAGTGTTCAAAATCATATCTTAAGGGATTGTGGCAAATATTTGGACATGGTTACAGAATGGGACAGCTAGCAGGAAAGAGTGAGTAAAAGTTTTTGATTTTGATTTTATGACCAGGTGTATTTTCCAGGGTAAATACAATAAAATGCTTTCACTTGTTGCCACAAAGTGGTGCAATTTTGGATAATTGAAGACAATGGAATAAACAGAGGATACAGCCTGAAGAGAGTTTATGGGTTGTGAGACAGCTCCTCATCATCGACCACCCCTGCAACCCAACCTTTCATGACAGCTTCAACCCCATCTACACCAGACCCCAGCAACATCGAAGTTGCTGATCCTCAGGCACCATCTTTGCCACTGGACAGATACTCCTCCATCACCAGCTCATTGTCTCCTCTGCCAGGCCATTCCAATCTCAGAGCCATGTCTCTTACTGCTGGGCCCACCTTATCGATGTTACCATCATGGCCTTCCACTATCCGCTTCACCACAACCAGTGCAGGACCCAACCAACAACAAGTCTCCAATCTTCAGGCATCACCTTTTGCTGCTGGGCCCTATCTCACTCAGGTTGACTCTGCTGATGTTGCAGCTGCCAATTCCAGGTCATGTGCTTGCTCCAGAAAAGAAAGTAAGGACTCACTCTCCTCCACATTGGGCTTAGCTTGAGTTCCAAACCGTGGGTCCAGCTTGAGTCAGTAAATTACAAAAAGAAAGGAGGAGGAGAAAATAAGAAATAGAAAGCAGGTCAGTAAAGGAGCCCCTGGACCGGAAAAACAGGAATAAAAAGATCCTTTTATTGGAGATGAAGGTTCGTGGAGTATCTCAGGATTATGTCCTTGGGTCTCAGCTATTCGCAAACACCTCAAACATTTGGTTTATGGAATCAATTGCAACATATCTCACTCTGCTCTGGGAGAAAAGCATTGAGGAGATTCTGGGGCCATGATAAGAACGCGGGAGGCTCACTGCGTTGAATGACCT
>NC_057717.1:35195836-35204157 GCF_004010195.1 Chiloscyllium plagiosum
AATTTCCATAATTCAATTATGGAATTGAGGGGGTGATGTTGGTCATACTGTAATTATTCTCCTCTTAAGGGACTTGTCATAGTTGAGTTATTTTTCACATTGCCATACAGATGTCAGAGTTGTAACTGGAATGAAACAGCTTCCCCAGGGACACGGCTTGTTGTATATTGCCTTTGTCATATCTACTGTGTTCAGATGTTTCTTCATGTCACATAGAGCGAATCAGATCGTTTGAAAACTGCCACCTGGAATTCTGTTGGCATCCTGACGAGGTGAGGTAGATCATTGACTCAATACTTCTGGCTGAGTATGTCGCAGATAACTACATGCTTGTCTTTTGCACTGATGTGCACGGCTGTTCCATCATTAAGGAGGGGGACATGTGTTGGGTCCTCTCCTGCAGTGAGTTGTTTAATCCATTAGTGGTTGGATCTGGCAGGATAGTAGAGCTTCGAACTGATCTGTTGGTCTTGCAATCATTCCGCCCTCCCTATCAGATGGTAGTCCTGCTGTTTGGAATGTAAACAGTCAAGTGTGGTAGCTCTATGGTTTGCCATCAGTTTTAGGTACATATAGTTCTGCCCTGGCATGTTCACCACACTTGTCGCTGAAGCTTATTGGTAATGGTAGACTGAGGGATAATCCCAGGCAAAAAGTTACAGATTATGTTTGAAAATAATTTTGCTTCTGTTGCTGTTGTGGTCTTCAGCATCACATGGAACATGCAGTTTGAGCTGCAATATTTCAAATACAGTCTCTCCATGGTGTCACACTTACAATTTGTCTCATTGCCCAACACACTTTAACATAATCATCTGAATCTTTTCTTTTCCAGTATGTGCTACCTTCTGTGTTGAGAGTGAATGCGTGTGCCTCTGTTTCTCTCCCTGACTAACAGTTCGAACTCTGCAGTTTCAGTGATGCCAGCTTTACGTCATTTCAGAGACACGGAAATTGTGCATCTTGTGTTATCTTTCACTTCCCGGAATATGGCGCTCAAGTGTGAACAAGGCGTTCGAGCCAAGTTGACACATGTCTTTGAAACGTGGTGAAAAGCAGAAATTGCTATAGAAATTAAGCAGATGTGGCAGCATCTGCGGAGAGAGAGAAACACAGTTAGCCTTTCAAGTCCAGTGTGACTCCTTTTCAGAACAGAAAAGGATTGGAAAATGGGCTTTTTAATCCCTTGACCGAGGTAGAGGAGGGGTGACGGGAAACAAGATGGTGTGGAAGAGCAATGACACTGACAAATTGACTTTTATTTCTGGTAAAAGAGAATCAAATGTAAAATGAGTATTAATTAGATTGTGAAGGGGGGCATTGGGTTCCTTAATTAATTGCAAGACAAACGATTCACAAACAGGGTATGTTCATTGGGAGACCAGGAGAAAGAATGTGTGAAGAATGGAGAACAGCCATAATGCGGTCAGGCTGTGGAAGTATGGAATTGAATAAAAGCTCCTTAAGGATAGAACGCACCAAGGTCAAAAGTGAGGTGTTACTCGAGGTTGAGTTGTGTTTCATTGGAGCATGACAGCAGCCCAGGACTGAAATGTTAGCATGAGAGCAAGGTACATTATTGAAATGGGAAGCAATAAGAATGTCAGGTTTTTTCCCACAGAGTGGGAGTGTTCCTCAAAACAGTTTCTGTTTGGTCTCCCCAATGTTAAGGAGACTGCACTGTGAGCAGCAATGACAGGAGACTGGATTGAAAGATTACAAATGAAACGCTGCTTCATCTGGAAGGTGTGTATTGGGTTGTTAAGAAATAACGAATGTGTACGCATTCTTTTCAAATGTCCAAATTTATTTCTTCTTGTATGTAGACCACCGAGTTCCACAGCTTGGAGAGAGGAAGTAATATAGGTGCGGGAGGCCAGAGTTACTAAACTTGGAAATGGATAAACACAGCAGACCAGACAGAATCAGAGGAGCAGCAAAGGCAATATTTTGATCTTGGACCTTTCGCCAGGACTGGTGAGGGGGAGGGGAGCCCAGAAATGGAGTGATGGTAGGTAGGTATGATGGTGGTAGGTACATGCAGGTATGATGTTGCTGTGATTGGTCAGTGGGAAGGATGGAGCAGATGCAGGTGGGTTTGATCAGGGAAAAGGGACAAGGGATAAGGCGATGGGTGGAGGGCTTTTGAAGCGGCTTCAGTCACTATTGAGGCCATTGGGCTGTCAGTTTCAAAGGTAAACTCTCAGGTGGTGTTACTCTGATGGTGGACAGGCTAAGGATGGTCATGTCGCCGGCCGAGTGGGAGTGGAAATTAAAATGAATGGTAACTGGAAAGTCGAGTTGGTTGTTTCGTGCAGAGCACTATTGCTCCACACAAAGCCTGATCCTGGCCCACCGAGCTCGTCTCCAACTCCCACCGTGGTCTCCTTTATGTTGTGGAGACCAAAGGGAGACTCAGGGACATATTTATGGAGTATCTGCTCTCTGCACGCTTTAACAAA
The DNA here is from genome assembly GCF_004010195.1 of Chiloscyllium plagiosum. Lineage (NCBI taxonomy): Eukaryota > Metazoa > Chordata > Chondrichthyes > Orectolobiformes > Hemiscylliidae > Chiloscyllium > Chiloscyllium plagiosum. The sequence continues at coordinate 35,198,299 of NC_057717.1, forward strand.
CTCAGCATTCCCGTTGCCATCCATTTCAATCACTCCCCTCCCCTTGCTCATCCGGCAATAGGTCCATCTTTGGCTTCCTCCACTGTCAGAGTGAAGCCAAACAGAAACTGGAGAACACAACTTGATAGTTCAGCTGGAGACCTTACAGCTTAATGGTCTCAATATTTACTTCACTGGCTTCAAAGTCTCTCTACCCACAGCCTTACCCCATGTCCCCTTCCCTGACCTGACCAAAGCTGTCCAGCTTCCCATTCGTATATCTGTTGCACCCTTCCCGCTGACCACTCACTCCCTCTATTTACTTCCCGGCTCCCCTTCCCCCACCCCAATCCTGATGAAATCTTTAGGCCTGAAACGTTGTCTTTCCTGTTCCTAGGATGCTATCTCACTTGCTTTGCTTTTTCAGCTTCATATGTATTGGCTACATAGTTGTACATTGAGACCTTATCAGCAACAGATTTTATTGTGCTTTTTATACATTCCTTGTCTGTTTACTGACAAGCTTATCTCAACATTCTCACTGCAGGGTCTAGGAAACATTCTTTTTGTCACTAATTCTCCTGCCTGCTTCGAACTGATTTCCTTTGTTTTAACTGTACTTTCATCTTTGCTGTTCGAAATGGCATTGTAAACGTAACTCTTGTTATGCTGTAGCTTAATCACACCATTTCCAATATACTTTGCAACCTTCTTGATCTTATACTCCACACATCTTTTCATAAAGCCAAAGATCCAATAAGTCTTTCTTTAATTTACTGTCTTCTGTGTCCCTCTCTCCTAAAACGGGGATGTTACATTTACCAGTCCTCCCTCACTCCAACGTTTACTGAAAGATCACCAGCAATGCCTCCACAATCGCCTTCGATATCTCTTTAGAACTAAGAGCTGTTGTCCAAATGGTCTCGTTGATTGATTCAACTTCACCTTCCCCAGCACCTCCACAATACTGAGGTCAGTATACTCAACTCTATAGGGAAGTAGAAAGTGAGGTCTGCAGATGCTGGAGATCAGAGCTGAAAATGTGTTGCTGATAAAGCACAGCAGGTCAGTCAGCATCCAGGGAACAGAAGAATCGACGTTTCGGACATAAGCCCTTCTTCAGGGCTTATGCCCGAAACATCGATTCTCCTGTTCCTTGGATGCTGACTGACCTGCTGTGCTTTACCAGCAACACATTTTCATACTCAACTCTATACCCTTACTGTCTTGAAGTTCTGGCATTTTGCTGGTGTCTTCCACCGTGAAGACTAACATAAAGTATCTGTTCAATTCCTCTGCCATTCCATCACTACTCAAGCCTCATTTTCCAACAGTCCTTTGTTTGTTTTTTACTCCCTGTCTTCCTTGTTATATATCTAAAAATCGCTTTCATCATTCTTTTACACGATTAAGAAGCGTAATATTATATTTCACCCTCTCCTCCCATTTGCTGTTATTAGTTATCCATTCTCGAATTTGTAGACATCATAATCCTTTGGATACCCAATGATCTTCACCACATTGTGTGTATTTTATTTTGTTTTTATGCTTTCCCTGAGTTCGTTATCACTCGCGGCTGACTTGTCTTCTGCTGAATATTGTTCTTCTTACTTGTGATGAGTTTCTGATGTGCTGCTGAATTATCTCCAGAAACTCCTGTCATTGCTGCTTCACCATCTTCCCGTGCTCCGCTTCCCTTCCAACTAACTCTGGCCAACTGCTCCCCCATGTCTTGTAGTTACATTACTCAATTATGAGACATCACATCCAAAAGTGAGCAATAGCTGTAAACAGAAGGAGGAAAGTCTGAGGCATGAGACAGAAAGAACAATTGGACGATGTATCAATTAGATTAAAAGAGAAATCGAGACACAGAGAGAGACAGAATTTCGACATGGACATACAAAAATAGAGAAGCCTACATGACTGCTAGATATAGATGTACTTCTGTATTTGTTTTGACAATTCCTATGTCTTGTGGTCCTTTGTACAGTGTATGCGAAACAGAATAATATGTTGAAATGTCGGCCTGATGCCAGAACTTTTATCTCCAACAATATGACAGGCAACAGCTGTTGACAGAGCCCAGCAGGCCAATGTATATGTTTCCCGGTAGAAAATTGATTAACTGAAATAAATTGGAACCACGAGGCAAGAATTTATAACATACATCCTGATAAGAATTAGAGATTAGGTCTGGGAATGCAAGGAAGAGGCAGGAGGCAGAGGGTACGTTGAAAGAAGGGGAACATAACATCTCAGCTGAAGACTAAATAACATGTTAACGTTTTATAAATTTTGTACATCACATGCATCGTTTTTGTTAACTATGTCTCCCTTGTTCATTCTGAATATGGTGCACACGTTTGAACAGTCTTATGTATCTGCACGCATGCGCGCGCACGCACGCGCACACACACACACACACAGACACCCACACACACACAGACACACATACAGACACCCACACACACTCACACACACAGAGAGACACACTCACGCACTCACACGCACACAGACACACACACTCACTCACACACACAGACACACACGCAGACACACTCACTCACACAGACAGACACATACACAGACACACGTACAGACACCCACACACACTCACACACAGAGAGACACACACGCACTCACACGCACACAGACACACACACTCATTCACACACACAGACACACACGCACTCACACAGACACACACAGACAGACACACACACTCACTCAAACACATTCACACACACACACACAGAGGCTCCCTCTCTCTCTCTCTCTCTCTCTCACACACACACACACTGATCAATCGTTGTTCGGCCAGTCCATTTCAAATTATCCTGTTTTATTTACATTATCACTTGCAATTCCTTCTTCCGAATATATTCTGTTTCTTTCTCTATATTTGATGTTATTCTGTCTGTAAAGAAGACATTAGGGACAGGGGGAATGTCACTTTACTCCTCGTCAGTCTCCACAGTCACTGTGTTCTATTCCTTCCTGTTTCTTAGCCCATTGAAAATACATACTGTATCTAACCCTTGAATCCCGATAAACAGGTCACTTTTTTTTGGATTACTTACAGTATGAAAACAGGCCCTTCGGCCCAACAAGTCGACATCGAACCTCCGAAGAGTAACCCACCCAGACCCATTCCCCTACCCTCTATTCATCCCTGACACTATGGGCAGTTCAGTATGGCCAATTCACCTAACCTGCATATCTTTGGACTGTGGGAGGAAACCGTAGCACCCGGAGGAAACCTACGCAGACACGGGACAATGTGCAAACGCCACACAGTCAGTTGCCCAAAACTGTTCAGTAAACAAAACATTTACTTTTTGGCTAAGGCTACAACAAATCTAAAAAAGTAAAGGCATACAAACTGTGCAATAAAAAATTGCACCTTTGCAAAAACATTATTGAATTACATTGTGTAAACGATAATTAACTGATAAAAGATATAAGAGTATAATCCAGCGAAATACGTAGCAAAGCGAGAGAATAACAAGTGATTACATTCAAACTTGAGGATTATGGACTCACATTTATTGTGTCCAGAAAAAAGATGGTGATTTTGTGAGAAATTGCATTTTCCCCATGATATGTAATTCCCAGGAGTTCATGTAACAATGTGGAGACCCATGTTGGTTGAGAGGGAGCTCCAGGCTCTGAATGAATTCTCACCGTCTCAATGTGCAGTTGATTGTGTCTCTGCACTGTTCATAAATCCATCAGCAGCATTAATGCCTTACTCCTGAAATAGTTCGCCATTCCCACCAGCTTCTGACCTCTAGTAGGAGTGCAATAATGTCTTCTCGGAGATAGAAGGCATTTCCTTGAGACTTGGCACAAACCATTCACTTTTCCCTCTCACGTTCAGCAAACCAAGTTAAAGTGACACATATGTACCATGAGAAAAGGAACCAGGAGGAACAACATAGAGCAATCTATCTGTGTAGACTCTGCTTCACTCTTTGTTATGTTGGGGCATCAAAGACATTTTCCTATTGCTGCATAAGTGGTTCGATAGGCTGAATGGCTACCTCCTGGTCATCTGGAAGCAGTTCAAGGACCTGACTTGGCGACTCCGTCCCTGTTTAACATCTCGATGTGCTGACTACACTCCTTCCCTCCTTATGTAATAGGCAGGAGGGTCTGAATGTCCTATCCCTATTCTTATCCAATAGTTTCAATTGATTGAATGGCGTCCGTGTATTTTGTTGAAACCACGTTTCGGGCAGAAACCTATGCTCAGAAACGGCGATTCTCCTGCTCCTTGGATGCTGCCTGACCTGTTGTGCTTTTACAACGCTACACTCTCGAGTCTTCAGTCACTGAATGGTCTCCTCTGTTTCTGTGCACCAGGATATCGGAGTAAATGAACTCCAAATGCTCTGTCTTGCAGTTTTGAGGAACTGAATGGAACATAGGGACATTGGACTCAGGGGTAGGAGTATGTCATTAGACACTTTAAGCCTTTTCAACTAGGCAGTAAGGTCGTGGCTGATCTGGATGTGTTCTCAGCCCCACTTCCATATCTGTAGTTCATTGTCATTTACTGTCCAATCTCTAAATGCTTTGACTAAATGCAAACACACAGGCACCACAAACTTCTGGGAAGAGCATTCCAACTCAAACAACCCTTTGTGAAATTCTCCTCATCCGTGTTCAGACTGGGGTTGGAAGGACCACTGTTTCATTGTCTAGTCCCGTTCCTCCATTGATCATGATAAATTTTAAATGTAACCAGGTTGACGATATGACCAATGATGTAGGTTACAGATTAGGTCAGGTTCTTTGATGGGGACAAATCAGCTCGGTATCTTACATTTGCAAAAATAATTCACCAAAACAAAGTTACTCAAAGCTAAGTTGGAAAAATAAAGTGCAAACAGTTTGGACAAATATGTACATTAATATTTATCTTTGAATGCATACTGAGATGCAGTCCGTGCATACACACAGACACACACACTAAGACATACACAGTGTCTCACACGCGCAAGTGCACACAGAAACACACATCCACATGCCTAAATACAAGCAGGAAAAAAAGCTGCAAAATATCAGCTTGAAAGAGCTTTGTCCAAGCAATAGTTAAACTCAAGGCAAAAGTAAAATAATTAAATGCTATTCTGCCTCTGAGGTTGTTCTGCTCACACAAGCAGGATTTATTCCTGGAACAGTCGGATTTGGCTGAATTACCTTTGATTTTAGGCAGTAGTGAGCCACCAATGATTCCCTAACAGTAATCCTACATGAATGATAACGACGACTGAACGGTTTTCACCTCTCATACATTACTTCGAGAAATAACAAGGAAAGAGAGGGAGCAATAAGCAGTGGCTTCTCCAGCGTGTTGCATTTTCTCCATCTCTGATCAGAAATATACAATAATGTTATCTGACCACCAAACTGTGTGTCGCTCTGTGTATGTGTCTGAGCGTGTCTGTGTATGTCGGTTAGTCTATGTCTCTTTGTGGGTCTATGCGTGTCTGTGTGCATGTGTTGTCTCTGTGTGCGTGTCTTTGTGTGTGTGTATTTGTGTATGAGCATCTGTGTGCGTGTGAGTGTCTCCGTGTGTGTGCGTCTGGGTGTGTGTGTCTGTGTACGTGTTTGTGTACGTGTCTGTGTATGTTTGTCTAATAGCAGGAGACAGCATTATCGATGAGGGGTGTTTTTCAGACTGGAGGCCTGTTGTTATGGACGAGGCCAGACCACTCAAAATTTTTTTAACCAGGCTGCGCAGACCGTAACTTTGTAATTTGTTTCAGTAAGTGCACAGTGAAAATTATCAGGTTTTAAAACATACAAAAAAATCACAAAACTACACAATGAAACACAAAGAACAGAACTCAATCTATTCAAACTAGACTT
>NC_057717.1:35204205-35215498 GCF_004010195.1 Chiloscyllium plagiosum
CCCCCTTAAGAACAGTGCAAATGGAACAAATGCTTACAGGTTGAAGCTAGAAGGGCAGAAGGAGAGAGAGAGAGAGAGAGCCTATCCACACAGCTGAACTACAACCTGGTTCTGGACTGAACTGCTCACATAGAGAGCTGACCACTCCCCTTTCATTATACCTTTAATCACGATACCGTTTAATCTCTATACCAAGCCAATCACCTTGGAGCCGGGAACTATTTACGACCCTTCTGAAAAAAAAATCAAGGACACAGTATCTTTGAGAAAAGGAAGTTTTTCGAGAAAAGGTACCAGCTTTGTGACACTGTGCACAGTGGTGTTCCACAGGGACTTGTGCTCAATCCATTTTTGTTTGACATTTAGACAAATGATTCAGATGAGAATTATAGAAGGCACGGTTAGAAAGATTGTGGATGAAACCAAGTTTGGCTATATAGTGGACAATGAAGATTAAACAGGGACCTAGATCAAGTGGCTTGATGAATCTTAGAGTTGTACAGCACGGAAGCAAACACTTTTGACGAACTCGTCCATGACACCCTGATTTCTGAAATTAATCGTGCCCTACTTGGGACGGTGCAGTGGCTCAGTGCTACTGCCTCACAGTACCAGGGACCTGTGTTTGATTGCTGGCTCAGGTGACTGACTGTGTGGATTTTGTACATTCTTGCTGTGTCTGCGTGGGTTTCCTCCCACAGTCCAAAGTTGTGCAGGTTATTTGAATAGGTCATGCAAAGTTGCATATAATGTCAGGTGCATTACTTAGGTGCAAATGTGGTGAGATGGTTCTGGGTGGGTAACTCTTCAGAGGTTTGGTGTGGACTTGTGCTACACTGTAGCTAATCTAATCTATTTGCCAGCAATTGGCCCATATCATTCTAAATCCTTCCTATTAATATGCCCATCTGCGTGCTTTTTAAATGTTGTAATTGCACCAACCTCCACCACTACGTCTGGCAGTTCATTTCCAGTTTCTGAGTGAAAAAGTTGCCTCGAGGTCACTTTAAAATTTTTCTCCCTCTCACATTAAATCTATGCCTACTAATTTTGGACTTCCAAACATGGGGAAAAGATCTTGACTACTCCCCCTCTATTCATGCACTTCATGAACTTATAAACCTCTAGAAGGTGCAAATGCATCTCCCTCCGAAGGTCTGTGCTTCCGGGGCTTTAATTCTGAAATGCAATACTGACACCTTTTCCATAGTGGCCAAATGACAATTTTAAAATCATTTTAGTCAACGTGTTCAGACATATTATAAAACACCTCTAGTAGGATTAGAACCTAGATCTTTGGGGCCAGAGGCAGGGACACTACCATCACCCCACAATAGACGCGAAAGTCACAACATTGTTCTCTTGTGTGTTTGTTCATCCGCCTGTTCTGACACACTGGTCAGAACCTAGACAATATGGTCTCGAGCTGGGACACTACTAGACAAGTTCAGGAATTGGAATAGAATCCAGAGCTCTGCCTCAGAGGCAGGGATACTACCGACTACAGAATGTCTAAACCATGCCCAAACATTTAACTTTAAATGCCAGCTTTCAGATCGGTATGGATTCATTGAAATCTGGTTCACTTTACTGAACTACCCAGTTAGAATAATAATGTTGTTAAAAATGCAAGGTACGTGCCTCAACTGTAGGATATCGAGTTTCTATGCTCTGCCTTCGAAATAAACTATGAACATCTTTAAATACTTGGCTATTGTTTCCAGTTTAAATGGCTATTATCTGTAGTCGCTGAAAATGTGTTGCGGGAAAAGCACAGCAGGTCAGGCAGTATCCAAAGTGCAGGAGAATCGACGTTTCGGGCATGAGCCCTTCTTCAACCCTCTCTTCCAGCTCCTTGGATGGTGCCTGACATGCTGCTCTTTTCAGCAACACATTTTCAGCTCTGATCTCCAGCATCTGGAGACCTCACTTTCTCCTATTATCTGTAGTCTGCAATATGAGGGAATTAAATCCTGCAGACACACTCTGCACTGTGAAGTAACTCGAATAGATATCAATGCTGAATATCAGAGACAAAGACAGAGCATACTTTCTGGCCTGAAACGCCGATCACTGTTTCCCACCTCTAACGTGTGACTGCTCTCTTCCTAAAACCATTAAATGATACAAGGCAACTGATTACTTTCCAGCCGTTCTTCCCCAGTATTATAACTCACTGGGCTAAAGAATTGCAGATGGAGTTGAATGTTGATAAATGCAAGGTATTGTACTTTGGTAAAACAAACTGAAAAACCACGTATACAATTAAATGTTGAGCCATTGATAGTGTTGTAGAACAGAGCAACCTAGGGGTTCGGGCGTAATTCTTTGAAGTTTGCTTCATACGTAGACAGGATGGTTATGAAGGGTTTCACTTGATGCCCTACATTATGTAGACATAGATTCATAAAGATGTACCGCAAGGAAATGGACCCTCTGGTACAAATTGTCCATGTCGACCAGATACCCTAACGTAATCTTGTCAATTTTGCCAACACTTGCACATATCCCTCTGAACCCTTCCTATTTATATACTCATCTAGATATTTTTTAAATACTTTAATTTGACCAGCCTCTGGCAAATTATTCCATACACATACCACCGTCTATGCATAAAAATTGCCCCTGAAGTCCCTTTTAAATCTTTCCACTCTTATCTTAAACCTATGCCCTCGAGTTGTGGACTCGCCCACCCTGGGGAAAAAACATTGTCTATTTACCCTATGCATGCCTCTCATGATTTTATAAACCTCTGTAATTCACCTTTCAGCCCCCATTGATTCAGAGAAAACAGCCTCAGCCTATTCCGGCTCTCCCTACAGCTCAAATCCTCCAGCCCTGGCAACATCTTTGTAAATCTTTTCTGAACCCTAAGTTTCACAACATCTTTCCGATAGGCATGAGACCAGGATTGTACACAATATTGCAAAAATGGCCTAACCAATTTCCAGTCCTCCAACTCTCGTACTCAGTGGTCTGAACAATAAAGGAAAGCATATTAAAGACCTTCTTCACTATCCTATCTACCTGCAACTTTACGTTCAAGGAAATATGAACGTGTACTTCAAGGTCTCTTTGTTCAGCAACACTCTCCAGGACTTTATCATTAAGTGTATAAGTCCTGCTCTGATTTCCTTTTACAAAATGTAGCACCTCGCATTTATCTAAATATATCTTCTACTGCCACTCCTCAGTCCACTGACCCATCTGAACAAGATTCCATTTTACTCTGTGGTAGCGTTCTTATCTGTTTACTGCACCTCCAATTTTGGTGTCATCAGCAAAGTTAATAGCTATATCTCCTATGTTCGCATCCAAATCATTTATATAAATGACAAATAGCAGTGGACAGTCCTTTGAGTACAGGAGTTGGGACGGTATGTTCAGGTTGCACAGGACATTCGTAAGGCATGTCCTGGAGGACCGTGTGCAGTTCTGGTCGCCCTGTTGTATCGAGACTATTATCAAGTTCGGGAGAGTTCAAAACAGATTTATCAGGATGTTGCTGGGAATGAAGTGTTTGAATTATAAGGACAGGCTCAACATTTTCGGACATTTTCTACTGGAGCGTAGGAGGCTGAGAGGTAGCCTTGTAGAGGTTTTCCCTCGAGTGGGGGATTGTTTTAAGATAAGAGGAGGACGTTTCTCAAAAGGACCTAGCGTCATAGAGCTGTATAGCATGGAAACAGACCCTTTGGTCCAACTTGTCCATGCTAACCAGATAGCAAAAATTATTCTCTTCCCATTTTCTGGCATTTGGTCAATTTCCATCTAAACCTTTCCCATTCATCTATCCATCCAGATGTCTGTTAAATGTTGTAATTGTACCAGCCTCAATACCTTCCTCTGGCAGCTCATTACACATTGACCATCCTCTACATGAAGATGTTGCCCATTAGAGCCCATTTTTGTCTTTCCCATCCCACCTTAAACCTTTGCCATCTAGTTTTTGGCTCCACTACCCTAGGGAAAAGAACTTGGCTATTCACGCTATCCGTTGCACCCATGATTTTACTAACATCTAACATCAGCCCTCATCCTCTGATTTTCCAGGGAAAACAGGGTCAGCGTATTCAGCATCTCCCTGTAACTCAAACACTCCACCCATGGCAACCTCAGTGTAAGCCCTTCTTGAACCCTTTCAAGTTTGACAACATCCTTCCTACCGAGCAGGGAGATCAGAATTGCATTCAGTATTCCAAAAGTGGCCGAACAAATGTCCTGTACAGTCGCAATCCAGTGTCCTAACGCATATACACAATGCACTTGACCAATAACATATCCAATATTTTCTTCACTGTCCTATCTATCTGCAAATCCACTTTCAAGGAACTATAAACTTGTTCTGAGGTCATTTTGTTCAGCAACACTCCCCGGGACTTTACCAATAAGTGTATAAGTCCTGCCCTGATATGCCTTTCCAATATGCAGCATCTCACATTTATGTAAATTAAACTCTGTCTGCCACTCCTCGGTCCATTGGCCCATCTGATTAAGATCCCGTCGTAATCTGAAGTAACCTTCTTTGCTGGCCACTATACCTCCAATTTTAATGTCATCTGCAAACGTACTAACTGTCCTATGTTCATATCGAAATCATTTATGTAAATGATGAAAAGTAGCGGACCCAGCACTAATCCTTGTGATACTCCACTGGTCACAGGCCTCCAGTCTGCAAAACAACCCTCGAACACCTCCCTCTGTCCTCTACCTTTGAGACAGTTCTGTATCCAACTGGGTAATTCTCCCTGTATTCCATGTGATCTAATCTTGCTAACCAGTCTCCATGGGAAGCTATGTCGAATGACTAACTGAAGGCTCTATAGATCACATCCAGTGTTCTGCCGTCATTAATCCTGTCCGTTACGTTTCAACAAAAACAAAATCGAATTAGTGAGACATTATTATCCACACACAACCACATTTCACTATCCAGATAAAGGGCTTTTGTCTATATCGTCGATTTTCCTGTTGGTCAGATGCTGCCTGACCTGCTGTGCTTTTCCAGTACCACTGTCATCTCGAGTCTGATCTCCTGCATCTGCAGTCCTCACTTGTGCCTATCCCTAAGCAGTCCTTGCCTTTCCAAATGCATGTAAATCAGGAAGCTCATGATTCCCTCCAACACTATGCCCACCACTGATGTCAGGCTCCCCAATCTATAGTTCTTGGATTTTTCTTTCCATTTTGTTTAATAGCAAAACTTTAGTCAAACTCATGACTTCCAGCATCTCACCTGTGGCTATTAATGAAAACAACATCTCAGCAAGGGACCCAACAATCATTTCCTTAGCTTCCTACAAATTTCTTTGATCCAACTGATCAGGACCTGTGAGGTGATTCATTTTTTACACAGCATGTGTTTCGTGAAGGGAATGAACTTCCTGAGGAAGTGATAGATTGTGGGTAAAGTTATAGCATTTAAAACGGATTTGGTTAAGTACAAGAATTAAGCATTAAGTACAAGAATAAGAAAACATTTGGACAAATCTGGGCCAAGCACAGGCAGGTGGGACTGGTTTAGCTTGGGATTATGGTCAGCATTGACTGTATGGGCCGAAAGGACTGTTTGCAAATACCCTGTATAACTCGATGAGTCTATGTGTGTTTGTATGACCAAGTATGGATCTGCATATTTCTGTTCGTATTTGTCTATTCCTGTGTGTCTATATATGTCTCTGTTAACCTCTGTGTGCATGTCCGTCTCTCTGTGCTTGTTACATGTATTTCTGCATTAGTGTGTGGATCCCTGTCTCTGCATCTCTGTGCAATGGAAACTCTTCTTGATTTTGGTGTGAATCACTGAAATGGGGTCAAAACCACTCTCTCTTCCTCTCCCTTTGCCTCTTTTCTTTAAAATGGCACATTCCCACACTCTGCTGGTCTGGTTTAGATCTTTTCAATCCTTTCTCACATGTAAGGTTACTTGTAAGAGTAAAACATTAAAAATTCCAAGTTACTGGAAGTGCACTAAAATTAATCTCATCGCCTTGTAAAATGACTCACTCGGAATTGCTTGGATTTAATTGCAATGGAAATATGCTTTCATGTGTACACTGTGTGCTGGAAATACTGCCCAGTGACAAATCATTTCCACATTGCAGAAGGAGCGCCGACATTTCTCCACATGAACATGTTCCATTCTGAGGGCCTAAGTGCAATGAGAATCCTCTCCAAACCAACCTAGTGCGTGCATGTGCATGTGCGTGTATGTATGTTAGCCCGCGCGGGCGTGTGTGTTTGGTGCAATCAAAATTCAGGTTGGATTGTGCTGTGATCTGCTGCCCTCGCTATCTCCCTCTCAGACTGAATCCCTGATCGTTTACACACTTTAGCACCACGATTACAGTGGCGTGGGGGATCGGGGTGGGGGGTGCAACAGAAATTGACAACAACAGAAATCTCCGCAGCTCTGGAAGCATCTTTGGACAAAAATGAAAGTTGACGTTTTGGATCGAGTGATCCTGACTCAGAACTCATATCGGGGGATATTACATCACTTTAAACACCACAGAGACTGCCAGACCCGCCCCACACAGATACATACACGAATACAGACACATAGAAGCACTCACTATAGATTGACAGTAATACAGACCTGGAGAGTGTGTCAATATTTCACTTGCTCTATTTGGTGTGTGTCAGTATTTTTGAGTGGAGTGTGACTGTAGGACAATTTCAATATTTGCAGATACCAAACCTGAAAGAATTGTAAAGTGTGTTGAGGACGGTATGGAACTCCAACAGGAAAATTATATGTTGGTGCAGTGTTCAGGTGCATGGCAGATGATGATCAATGCAACGCAGTGTGAGGTGATACTCTTGAGTAGGAAGGACATTGAAAGACAATATAAGACAGGTTGTACCGTTATAAAGGAGGGGCAGGAACAGAGGGCCCAGGGTGTATATGAGAACAGGTCATTGAAGATGTCAGGACAAGAGGGGAAAGCAGTAAATCTCACAGATTAGTTTCAGAATCTGAGCTGTTTACAGGAGGAGGTGTAGGAGGGAGTCGCCGTGCTCCCTTCCTGGGATGTGATGGAGACGATGTGATGTGAGTCCATCCTCCTGCCCACCGAGACCATGGGGATTCCATTTGTACCAGCTCAACACAAAAGGGAGATGGCATCAGGGCCACGGCTTCTCAGTTGTGTCGGGGGGAAACGGAGGTGCCAGAGGTTTAAAGTGAGAATTGCCCTTCACTGAACATTGCTCCTTACTCGGTAGGTGGGACGTGGATGTTTCAGAATCTCCACACGACGCATCCCAGTCCTCTCCGGCTCGTACCAGGGTCCTCCCAACATGGCATGGCTGGTGTAGATGGGGGAGATATGGTGAGGTGTCTGGAGGGAGTCATCCACAGTGTTGTATCCATGCAATGTTATTGGTATGTGTGTGTTGTGGGCGGGGTGGGGGGGTGATGGGAAGAGAGAGAGAGGGAAGGTGCTGCAAGCAGCAGTGAGAGTGGTGGAGCATGAACATTGTTCTGGGTCGCTGCTGCAATAGATATACAGTGAGTGTGAGGGAGCAGAGAGAATACGGTGACCCTTATCCTGATAGAGCCGGGAAGGTTATTGATGCTTGTTCTGTATTGCTAGACATTTCTTCAGACCGCAGATACTGCACTGAGCTGGTTGGGAAGCTCAGACAATGCTCGGTGGGTCGGATAGTGTGATCCTTTCTGGGAAGAGAATGGTCTCCCTCTGTGCTACCCCATTCACCAGGACCTCCATGCCCCTTTCGACAAACTGTGCTGTAATTGCCCCTTATCTGCCATGCTCGGGGTAAACTGTACAAACCAACTCCGACATCAAATAAGCTCAACTGTGTCCCCACTGGCCTTTTAAAGATGGAACCAGTGCCAGGGATCATGGAATACCCAGGGGCATCAGTGCGATGGTAAGTACCTCCAGCCGTGATAGGTGGGAGTATAGGGCTAGCATTGAATGAGAGGGACACCATGGGGTGGGGTAGGTAGTTAATGAAGTGAGTTCGATAAGGTAGCACCAGGAAAGTAGCATGACCTTGTACAGACAATCCCTCTGTCACACTCAATGAAAATGGCACTGAGATAAATTATGGGTTCGATCCAGCCCAATGAGGCGAAGACACTGTTGAGCCCAATCCCAGCTACAACGCTGCAGCTGCTTGACTAATGCTCTCCATCACAGAGAAGGAGCTCAACATCACCTTCCCCTTGGGAAATATGGCAGGGCAGCAGACTGAGCTATCAGTGGGGAAGCATTTTGAGACACATAATCATACTTCTGTTAGTTTTAAAATAGAGATGGAAAAGGATGAACTGGGTCTAAAAGGTAACGCTCTAACTTGGAGGAAGGCCAATTTTGATGATATTAGCAAGAACTTCCAAAATAGATTGGAACAGATATTCGCAGTTACAGGGCCAGCTGAGAAGAGGGAAGCCTTCAAAAAAGATGTCAAAATCACAGAGACAGTCTGTCCCTGTTAGGGTGAAGGGTAAGGCTGATAGGTGTAAGGAATGCTGGAGGATGAGAGAAATTGAATGTCTGGTCATGGATAAGAGGGAAGCATATGTCAGGTAGAGAGAGCAGGAGTCAAGGTTTTTTTTCAGTACTCATTCACGGGTTGAGGGTATCACTGGTTGGGCCTGCATTCATTACCCATTACTAATTGCCCAGCGGGCAGTTCCGAGTCACATTTCAACTCTCCCTCCCACTCTGCCGAGGACATGGAGGTCCTGGGCCTCCTTCACCACCGCTCCCTCACCACCAGACGCCTGGAGGAAGAAGGCCTCATCTTCTGCCTCGGAACCCCAGGGCATCAATGTGGACCTCGCTACTTTCTCCCCACCCCCACCCTCCTCTAGCTTATCTCTCCACGGTTCAGGCTCTCTGCCTTTATTCCTGATGAAGGGCTTTTGCCCGAAACGTCGATTTTACTGCTCATCAGATGCTGCCTGAACTGCTGTGCTCTTCCAGCACCAATAATCCAGTTACGAATCACACACATTGTTGTCGGTCTTGAAGTCACATGTAACCCATGCCAGGAAAGGATGGCAGTTTGCTTCATTCAAGGCCATCAGCGAACCTGATGGGTTTGCCAAAAATCGAAAATGGATTCATCTTCGTCATTTGACTCTTAATTGCAGATTTAAAATGACTGTCGAGAAGGGTCTAAAGTCTAAAGTCTAAAGTCTAAAGTCAGTAGGAGTATACATAAGAGGGAAATCCGGAGGCCATAAAGGGGACATGAGATAGTTCTGGCAAATAGGGTTAAGGAGAATCCAAAGGGACTCTACACATACATTAAGGACAAAAGAATAACTCAGGAGAGTTTTGGGCCACTTAAAGATCAGCAAGGTTGCCGATGTGCAAGACCGCCGGAGATGGAGGAGATACTAAACAAGCATCGTGCGTCAGTATTGACTGTGCAGAAGGATATGCAAGCTAAAGAACTTTGGAAATAAACCGTGACATGTAGAAAAGTGCCTGTATTACAGCGAAGGAGATGCTGGAGTTCGGAAACTCATAAAGGTGGAAAAATCTCCCGGACCTGATCAGATGTATCCCAGAACTCTGTGGGAAGCGAGTGAAGTGATTGCTGGGTCCCTTGCTGAGATATTTGTATCATCAATTGTTACAGATGAGGTACCGGAAGATAGGAGGCTTGCGAACTTGGTGCGATTACTGACAATACGTAAGAAGGATGGTAAGGAAAAGCTAGTGAGCCAGACTTCAGTGGAAGGAAAGCTGTTGATAAGGATTATGAGGCACAAGGTTTGCATGGATTTTGAAAAGCAAGGACTGATAAGTGATAGGCCACATGGGTCGAAGCATGGAAAGTTGTGTCTCACTAAATTGACTGAGTATGTTTGAAGAAGTGACTCAGAGGATTCATTCAGGCAGAGGTGTATATTGTTGGTATGGACTTCGGTAAGGCATTTGCCAACTTCCTGCATGGTAGATTGGTTAACCAGTTTAGTTCATATGGAATACAGGGAGAACTAGCCATGTGTAGACATAATTAGCCCGAAGGCAGGAGACAGAGGGTGGTGGTGAAGGATTGCTTTTCGAAAAGGAGGGTTGTGACCATTGGTGTGCTACAAGGGTTAGTGCTGGCTCCACTGCATTTCACTATTCACATAAATCATTTGGATGTGAACATTGCAGCAATAGTTGCTAAGTTTGCAGCTGAAACCAGGGCTGACTATTGGCAGATGGTTTTTAATGTAAATAAATGGGAGGTGCTGCATTTTGGAAATGCAAATCAGGGCAGGACATGTACTCTTCATGCTAACGTCCTGGGAGGTGTTGCTGGACAAAGAGACCTTGAAATGCAGATTCATAGTTTCTTGAAAGTAGAGTCGCAGTTAAGTAGGATAGTGAAGAAGGCATTTGGTATACTTGCCTTTATTGTCCAGAGCTTTGACTATATGAATTGGGTGGTCATGTTTCCGCTTTACAGCACATTACTTTGGCTACTTTTAGAGTACTTCATTAAATTCTGGTCTCTCTCCTTTTGGAAATATATTGTGAAACTTGAAGAGAGTCAATTAAGATTTACAAGGATGTTGCCAGGATTGGAGCTATTGGGAGAGTGTGAGTAGATTGGGTTCTCACAAACTTTGATGATTGGGTTATTTTATTCCTGCAGCGTGAGGAGTATGTATAGAGCGTATAGCCAAGGTCTTTTCCCCCAAAACTACAGGGCATGGATTTCCGATGAAAGGGAAAAGATTTAAAAATGATCTAATGAGCACATTTTTCCCACAGACGGTGGTGCATGTGTGGATGAGCTGCCAGAGGAGGTGCTGGAGGCTTTTACAATTATAACGTCTAAATGGTATTGGGATTGCTTCCCCGCCATCCAGTTTTAATTGTCCAGTTTTGATGTGAATAACTGTCCTATATCTTTTCCTGCCCTTGAATGTTGCTCACCCAAGAGCATCAGCTTCCAACACTAAGAAGCTTAGAAACAGTGGTCAAAAAGCATTGCTTGCGTTTTCTTTGACTTCCCAGTATCCTGCCCTGTGCTCCACGTTGGAGAGTGGGGTTTTAACAGTTTCGAGGCACACCTTTGTAACTTGCTCTGTGCCTAACCATTGAACGCCTGTGTTATTCACTCTCTGCTGCTCATGTGCTCAGTAACATGTTAGTGATTCAGACCAGGTTTCTCATTTCCCTTTGACTGACATTTGACTTAACTCTAGTTTTTGTACGTTCGTGGAAATGCTGGGGATGGTTTCCTGGAGGCTGTGTTTTAAGCTACTGTGGAATGTCAGGAAGAACAGAGGCTTTGGTGACCCAACTCT
>NC_057717.1:35215998-35241221 GCF_004010195.1 Chiloscyllium plagiosum
CTCCAACGTTTACTGAAAGATCACCAGCCATGCCTCCACAATCGCCTTCGATATCTCTTTAGAACTACGAGCTGTTGTCCAAATAGTCTCGTTGATTGATTCAACTTCACCTTCCCCAGCAGCTCCTCACTACTGATGTCAGTATACTCAACTCTATACCCTGACTGCCATGAAGTTCTGGCATTTTGCTGGTGTCTTCCACCGTGAAGGCTGACGTAATGTATCTGTTCAATTCCTCTGCCATTCCATAATTACTCAAGCCTCATTTTTCAACAGTCCTTTGTTTGTTTTTCACTCCCTGTCTTCCTTGTTATATATCTAAAAATCGCTTTCATCATTCTTTTACACGATTAAGAAGCGTAATATTATATTTCACCCTCTCCTCCCATTTGCTCTTATTAGTTATCCATGCTCGAATTTGTAGACTTCTTAATCCTTTGGATTCCCAATAATCTTCACCACATTGTGTGTATTATATTTTGTTTTTATACTTTCCCTGAGTTCGTTCTCACTCACGGCTGACTTGTCTTCTGCTGAATATTGTTCTTCTTACTTGTGATGAGTTTCTGATGTGCTGATGAATTATCTCCAGAAATTCCTGTCATTGCTGCTTCACCATCTGCCCGTGCTAAGCTTCCCTTTTGAATAACTCTGGCCAAATGCACCCTCATATCTTGTAGTTACATTACTCAGTTATAAGACATCACATCCAAAAGTGAGCAATAGCTGTACACAGAAGGAAGAAAGTCTGACGCATGAGACAAAAAGAATGATTGGACGATGTATCAATTAGATTAAAAGAGAAATCGAGACACTGAAAGAGACAGAATTTCGACATGGAGATATAAAAATAGAGAAGTCTACATGACTGCTAGATATAGATGTACTTCTCTATTTGGTTTGACAATTCCTGTGTGTTGTGGTCATTTGTACAGTGTATGTGCAACAGAAGAAATGATGAAATGTCAGTCTAATGCTAGAACTTTTATCTCTAACAATATGATAGAGCCCAGCAGCCCAATGTATGTTTCCCGGTAGAAAATTGATTAACTGAAATAAATTGGAACCACGAAGCAGGAATTTATAACATCCATCTTGATAAGAATTAGAGATTAGGTCTGGCAATACAAGGAAGAGGCAGCAGGCAGAGGGTTCGTTGAAAGAAGGGAAACATAACATCTCAGCTGAAGACTAAATAACATGTTAACGTTTTATAAATTTTGTACATCACATGCATCACTTTTCTTAACTATGACTCCCTTGTTCATTCTGAATATGGTGCACACGTTTGAACAGTCTTGTGTCTGCATGCATGCGCGCGCGCACATATACACACACACACACAGACACACTCATACACACACAGAACATACAGAGAGACCCACACAGACACCCACACACGCACACAGACACACACACTCACTCACACAGACACATACAGACAGACACACACGCTCACTCACACACACAGGCACACACAGATTCACACACACACACAGAGGCTCTCTCTCTCTCTCTCTCTCTCTCTCTCACTCACATACATACACACATACACACACACAGACACGCGCACGCACAAACACACACACACACACACACACACACACACACACACACACACTGATCAATCGTTGTCCGGCCGTTCCATTTCAAATTATCCTGTTTTATTTAGATTATCACTTGCAATTCCTTCTTCCGAATATATTCTGTTTCTTTCTCTACATTTGATGTTATTCTGTCTGTCAAGAAGACATTGGGGACAGTGGGGATGTCACTTTACTCCTCGTCAGTCTCCACAGTCACTGTTTTCTATTCCTTTCTGTTTCTTAGTCCATTAAAAATCCATACTGTGTCTAACCCTTGAATCGCGATAAACAGGTCACTTTGTTTGGATTACCTCAGTATGGAAACAGGCCCTTCGGCCCAACAAGTCGACATCGAACCTCCGAAGAGTAACCCACCCAGACCCATTCCCCTATCCTATATTCATCCCTGACACTATGGGCAGTTTAGTATGGCCAATTCACCTAACCTGCACATCTTTGGACTGGGGGAGGAAACCGTAGCACCCGGAGGAAAACCACGCAGACACGGGACAATGTGCAAACGCCACACAGTCAGTTGGCCAAAACTGTTCAGTAAACAAAACATTTGCTTTGTGGCTAAGGCTACAACAAATCAAAAAAATTAAAGGCATACAATCTGTGCAATAAGATGTTTGCACCTTTGCAAATACGTTATTGAATTACATTGTGTAAACGATAATTAACTAATAAAAACATATAAGAGTATAATCCAGCGAAGTACGGAGCACAGCGAGAGAATAACAAGCGATTACATTCAAACTTGAGGATGATGAACTAACGTTAATTGTGTCCAGAAAAAAGATGCTGATTTTTGTGAGAAATTGCATTTTCCCCATGATATGTAATTCCCAGTAGTTCACGTACCAATGTGGAGACCCCATGTTGGTTGAGAGGGAGCTCAAGACTCTGAATGAATTCTCGCCGTCTCAATGTGCAGTTGATTGTGTCTCTGCACTGTTTATAAATCTATCCGCAGCTTTAATGCCTTACTCCTGAAATAGTTCACCATTCCCACCAGCTTCTGATCTCTAGTAAGTTTGCAATAATATCTTCTCGGAGAAAGAAGGCATTTCCTTGAGACTCAGCACAAACCATTCACTTTTCCCTCTCACGTTCAGCAAACCGAGTTAAAGTGACACATATGTACCACGAGCAAAGGAACCAGGAGGAACAACATCGAGCAATCTATCTGTGTAGAGTCTGCTTCACTCTTTGTCATGTTGGGGCATCAAAGACATCTTCCTATTTATGCACAAGTTGTTCGCTAGGCTGAATGGCCACCTCCTGGTCATCTGGAAGCAGTTCAAGACCTGACTTGGCAACTCCCTCCCTGTTTAACATCTCGACTCTTTCTCTCCTTATGTAATAGGCAGGAGGGTCTGAATGGGCTATCCCAATTCTTATACAATAGTTTCAATTGATTGAATGGTATCCGTGTATTCTGTTGAAACCCACGTTTTGGGCAGAAACTTATGCTCAGATACGGCGATTCCCCTGCTCCTCGGACGCTGCCTGACCTTCTGAGCTTTTACAGCGCTACATTTTCGAGTCTTCAGTCACTGAATAGTCTCCTCTGTTTCTGTGCACCAGGTTATCGGAGTAAATGAACTCCAAATGCTCCTGTCTTGCAGTTTTCGGGAACTGAATGGAACATAGGGACTGAGGAGTAGGAGTGTGTCATTAGACACTTTAAGTCTTGTTAACTAGTCAGCAAGGTCGTGGTTGATCTGGATGTGTTCTCAGCCCCCCTTCCATATCTGTAGTTCATTGTCATTTACTGTCCAATATCTAAATGCTTTGACCAAATGCAAACACACAGGCACCACAAACTTCTAGGGAAGAGCATTCCCACTCAAACAACCCTTTGTGAAATTCTCCTCATCCGTGTTCAGACTGGGGTTGGACGGACCACTGTTTCATTTTCTAGTCCCGTTCCTCCATTGATCATGATAAATTTTAAATGTAACCAGGTTGATGATATGACCAATGATATAGGTTACAGACTAGGTCAGGTTCTTTGCTGGGGACAAGTCAGCTCGATATCTTCCATTTGCAAAAATAATTCACCAAAGCAAAGTTACACAAAGCTAAGATGGAAAAATAAAGTGCAACCAATTTGGACAAATATGGACATTAATATTTATCTTTGAATGCATACTGAGATGCAGTCCGTGCATACACACAGACACACACTATGCCATACACAGTGTCATAAACACGCAAGTGCACACAGACACACACATACACATGCCTGAATACAAGCAGGAAAAAACACCTGCAAAATATCAACTTGAAAGAGCTTTGTCCAAGCAATAGTTAAACTCAAGGCAAAAGTAAAATAATTAAATGTTATTCTGCGTCTGAGGTTGTTCTGCTCACACAAGCAGGATTTATTCCTAGAACAGTCGGATTTGCCTGAATTACCTTTGATTTTAGGCAGTAGGGAGATGCCAATGATTCCTTAACAGTAATCCTACATGAATGATAAAGATGACTGAATGGTTTTCACCTCTTATACATTGCTGCGAGAAGGAACAAGGAAAGAGAGGGAGCAATAAGCAGTGGCTTCGCCAGCATGTTGCATTTTCTCCATCTCTGAGCAGAAATGTACAATAATGTTATCTGACCACCAAACTGTGTGTCGCTCTGTGTATGTGTCTGAGCGTGTCTGTGTATGTCGGTCTGTCTATGTCTCTTTGTGGGTCTATGCTTGTCTGTGTGCGTGTGTCTGTGAGTGTGCATGTGTCTGTGTGTCTCTGTGTGCGTATCATTGTGTGTGTGCATTTGTGTATGTGCATCTGTGTGCGTACATGTGATTCTGTGCGTGTGTGTGGCTGGGTGTGTGTGTTTGTGTACGTGTCGGTGTATGTTTGCTTAATAGCAGGAGACAGCATTATCGAGGAGGGGTGTTGTTCAGACTGGAGGCCTGTTCTTATGGACTAGGCCAGACCACGCAAAATTTTCTTAAACAGGCTGCGCAGACCGTAACTTTGTAATTTGTTTCAGTAAGTGCACAGTGAAAATTATCAGTTTTTAAAACAGACAAAAAAACAGACAAAACTACACGATGAAACACAAAGAACACAATAAATAACACCTACAGAACTCAAACTATTCAAACTAGACTTAATTAGTTGTTCTAGAAGCACACAAACATCTCAATAAGCAAACCCCCTTAAGAAAAGTGCAAATGGAACAAATGCTTATAGGTTGAATCTGGAAGGGCAGAAGGAGAGGGAGAGATAGAGCGAGAGAGAGAGAGAGAGAGAGAGAGAGAGAACCGATCCACACAGCTGAACTACAAACTGGTTCTGGACTGAACTTCTCACAAAGAGAGCTGACCACTCCCTTTTCATTATACCTTTAATCACAAAACCGTTTAATCTCGGTCACCATGGAGCTGGGAACTATTTACGACCCTTCTGAAAAGAAAAAAATCAAGGACACTGTATCTTTGAGAAAAGGAAGCTTTTTAGAGAAAAGGTACCAGCTTTGTGACACTGTGCATGGTGGTGTTCCACAGGGACTTGTGCTGAATCCATTTTTGTTTGACATTTAGACAAATGATTCAGATGAGAATTATAGAAGGCACGGTTAGAAAGATTGCGGATGAAACCAAATTTGGCTATATAGTGGGCAATGAAGATTAAACAGGGACCTAGATCAAATGGCTTGATGAATCTTAGAGTTGTACAGCACGGAAGCAAGCACTTTTGACCAACTGGTCCATGACAACCTGATTTCTGAAATTAATCATGCCCTACTTGGGGTGATGCAATGGCTCAGTGCTAGTGCCTCACAGTACCAGGGACCTGTGTTTGATTGCTGGCTCAGGTGACTGTGTGGATTTTGTACATTCACGCTGTGTCTGCGTGGGTTTGCTCCCACAGTCCAAAGTTGTGCAGGTTATGTGAATAGGCCATTCAAAGTTGCACATACTATCAGGTGCATTAGTTAGGGGCAAATATGGTTAGATGGTTCTGGGTGGGTAACTCTTCAGAGGGTTGGTGTGGACTTGTGCTACACTGTAGCTAATCTAATCTATTTGCCAGCAATTGGTCCATATCACTCTAAATGCTTCCTATTGATATAACCATCTGCGTGCGACGACGTCCGGCAGTTCATTTCCACTTTCTGAGTGTAAATGTTGCCTCGAGATCACTTTACAATCTTTCCCCTCTCACATTAATCTATGCCTACTAATTTTGGACTTCCAAACATGGGGAAAAGATCTTGACTACTCACCCTCTATCCATGCACGTCATGAATTTATAAACGTCTAGAAGGTGCAAATGCGTCTCCCACCCAAGGTGTGTGCTTCCGGGGCTTAAATTCTGAAATTCAATACTGATACCTGATCAACGTGATCAACGACAATTTTAAAATCATTTTAGTCAACATGTTCACATGTTATAAAACACCTCTAGTAGGATTAGAACCGAGACCTTTGGGGCCACAGGGAGGGACACTACCATCACCCCACTATAGATCCAAAAGTTACAACATTATTCTCCTATGTGTTTGTTCATCAGTCTGTTCTGACACGCTGCACCAGAACCTAGAAAATATGGTCTCGATCTAGGGATTCAAGTAGACAAGTTCAGGAATTGGAATGGAATCAGAGTTCTACCTCAGAGGCAGGGATACTACCGACTACACAAGGTCTAAACCATGCCCAAACGTTTAATTTTAAATGCCAGCTTTCGGATCGGTATGGATTCATTGAAATCTGGTCCACTTTACTGAATTACCCAGTTATAATAATAACGTTGTTAAAAATGCAATGTACTTGCCTCAACTGTAGGATATCGAATTTATGTGCTCTGCCTTCGAGATAAACTATGAACATCTTTAAATACTTGGCTATTGTTTCCAGTTTAAATGGCTATTATCTGTAGTCGCTGAAAATGTGCTACTGGAAAAGCACAGCAGGTCAGGCAGCATCCAAAGAGCAGGAGAATCGACGTTTCCGGCATGAGACCTTCTTCAGCCCTCTCTTCCAGCTCCTCGGATGCTGCCTGACCTGCTGCTCATTTCCAGCAACACATTTTCAGCTCTGATCTCCAGCATGTTCAGTCCTCACTTTCTCCTATTATCTGTAGTCTGCTGGATGAGGAATGAAATCCTGAAGACACACTCTGCACTGCGAAGGAACCCAAATAGATATCAGTACTGAATATCAGAGACAAAGCCAGAGCAGACTTTCTGTCCTGAAACACCGATCACCGTTTCCCATCTCTAACGTGTGACTGCCCTCTTCCTGAAACCATTAAATGATACAAGGCAACTGATTACTTTCCAGCCTTTCTTCCCCATTATTATCATTCACTGGGCTAAAGAATTGTAGATGGAGATTAATGTTGATAAATGCAAGGTATTGTATTTTGGTAAAACAAACTAATAAAACAATTATACAATTAAATGTTGAGCCATTGCTAGTGTTGTAGAACAGAGCAACATAATTGTTTCAGACATAATTGAAGTTTGTTTCATATGTAGACAGGGCGGTTATGAAGGTGCTTCACCTGTTGGCCTTCATTATAGAGACATAGAGTCATAGAGATGCACTGCACGGAAACAGGCCCTCTGGTACAACTTGTCCATGTCGACTAGATACCCTAAGCTAATCTTGTCAATTTTGCCAACTCTTGCCCATATCCCTCTGAACACTTCCTATTAATATATTCATCCAGATGTCTTTTAAATACTTTAATTTGACCAGCTTCTGGCAACTCATTCCATACACATAGCACCCTCTATGCATAAAAATTGCCCCTGAAGTCCCTTTTAAATTTTCCACTCTCACCCTAAACCTATGCTCTCTAGTTGTGGACCCTCCTACCCCGGAGAAAAGACATTGCCTATTTACCCCATGCATGCCTCTCATGATATTAGAAACCTCTGTAGTTCACCTTTCAGCCTCTAATGATTCAGAGAAAACAGCGCAAGCCTATTCCGGCTCTCCCTCCAGCTCAAATCCTCCAGCCCTGGAAACATCCTTGTAATTTTTTTCTGAATTCTTCCAAGTTTCTCAACATCTTTCCGATAGGAATGAGACAAGAATTGTACGCATTATTCCAAAAGTGGCCTAACCAATGTCCTGCACAGCCGTAACATGACCTCACAACTCTTGTCCTCAGTGGTTTGAACACTAAAGGAAAGCATATTAAACACCTACTTCACTATCCTATCTACTTGCAACTCTGCTTTCAAGGAAATATGAACCTGTATTCCAAGGTATCTTTGTTCAACAACACACTCCAGGACTTTATCATTAAGTGTGTAAGACCTGCTCTGATTTGCTATTCCAAAATAAGCACCTCGCATTTTTCTAAATATACCTCCATCTGCCACTCCTCAGTCCATTGGCCTACCTGAATAAGATTCCATTTTAATCAGTGGTAACGTTCTTATCTGTTCATTACACCTCCAATTTTGGTGTCATCTGCAAATTTACTAGCTATATTTCCCATATTCACATCCAAACCATTTATATAAATGACGAGTAGCAGTGGACAGTCCTTTGAGTACGGGAGTTGGGGTGTTGTGTTCTGGTTGCACAGGATTTTCGTGAGGCATGTGCTGGAGGACTGTGTGCATTTCTGGTCGCCTTGTTATATAGAGAATATTATTAAGTTCGGTAGAGTTCAGAAGAGGTTTATCAGGATGTTGCTGGGAATGGAGTGTTTGAGTGATAAGGACAGGCTCAACTGACTCAGACGTTTTCTACTGGAGCGCAGGAGGCTGAGAGATAACCTTGTAGAGGTTTATAATATCATGAAAGTTAGCGAAAATGTTGAATATTTAGTCTATTTTCCCTCGATTGGAGATTGTGTTAAGATAAGAGGACGAAGTTTCTTAAAAGACATAGTGGCATAAAGCTGTATAGCATAGAAACAGACCCATTGTTCCAACGTGTCCATGCCAGCCAGACAGCAAAAATTATTCCCATGCCATTTGCCGGCATTTGGTCAATTTGCATCTAAACCCTTCCCATCCATCTGTCCATCCAGATGCCTTTTAAATGTTTTAATTGTGCCAGCCTCAATACCTTCCTGTGGCAGCTCATTACACACGGACCATCGTCTACATGAAGATGTTGCCCATTAGAATCCTTTTTTGTCTTTCCCATCCCACTTTAAACCTTTGACACCTAGTTTTTTACTCCACTACCCTAGGGAAAAGACCTTGGCTATTCACTCTATCTGTTGCACCCATGATTTTAATAACCTCTAACATCAACCCTCATCCTCTGATCCTCCAGGGAAAACAGGCTCAGCCTAAACAGCCTCTCCCTCTAATGCAAACCCTTTACCCATGGCAAAATCAGCGTCATCCCTTCTTGAACCCTTTAGGTTTCACAACATCCTTCCTACAGAGCAGGGAGATCAGAATTGCATACAGTATGCCAAAAGTGGCCGAAACAATGTCCTGTACACTCGCAATCCAGTCTCCTAACGCATATACACAATGCACTGACCAATAACATATCAAATACTTTCTTCACTGTCCTATCCACCTGCAAATCCACTTTCAAGGAACTATAAACCTGTGCTGTGAGGTCACTTTGTTCAGAAACTCTCCCCAGTAAGTGTATAAGTCCTGGCAGATATGCCTTTCCAATATGCAGCATCTCACAATTATCTAAATTAAACTCTGTCTGCCGCTTCTCCGTCCATTGGCCTATCTGATTAAGATGCCGTCGTAATCTGAGGTGACCTTCTTTGCTGGCCACTACGCCTCCGATTTTGGTGCCATTTGCAAAATTACGAACTTTCCTATGTTCATATCGTAATCATTTATATTAATGACGAAATGTAGCGGACCCAGCATCGATTCGTGTGGCACTCCACTGGTCACAGGCCTCCAGTCTTCAAAACAAACCTCCACAACCATCTTCTGTCCTATACCTTTGAGCCAGTTCTGTATCCAACTAGCTAATTCTCCATGTGATTTAACCTTACTACCAATCTCTACGGGGAACTATGTCGAAGGCCTAACTGAAGTCCATATATATCACAGCCAGCATTCTGCCATCATCAATCGTCTCCGTTACTTCGCAACAAAAAATATATCAAATTAGTGAGACATGAGTTTCCACGCATAACTCAATTTCACTATCCAGATAAAGAGTTTTTGCCCAGAACGTTGATTTTCCCACTCGTCAGATGCTGCCTGACCTGCTCTGCGTTTCCAGTACCACTCTCATCTAGACTATGATCTCCAGCATCAG
Organism: Chiloscyllium plagiosum; assembly: GCF_004010195.1. Lineage (NCBI taxonomy): Eukaryota > Metazoa > Chordata > Chondrichthyes > Orectolobiformes > Hemiscylliidae > Chiloscyllium > Chiloscyllium plagiosum. The sequence continues at coordinate 35,225,818 of NC_057717.1, forward strand.
TAGTCCTCAATTTTGCTTATCCCTAATCAGTTCTTGCCTTTCCAAATGCATGGAAATCCTGGAGCTCATAATCCCCTCCAACACCGTGCCCACCACTGATGTCAGGATCCCCAATCTATAATTCTTGGCTTTTTTTCCATTTTGTTTCATAGCAGAACTTTAGTGAAACTCATTGACTTCCAGCATCTCACCTGTGGCTATTGATGATGAAAACGCCCCAGCAACGGACCCAGCAATCACTTCCTTAGCTTCCTACAAATTTCTTGGGTCCATCTGATCACGACTCTATGAGGTGATTCATTTTTTTAGACAGCATGTGGTTCGTGTAGGGAATGAGTTTCCTGAGGAAGTGATGGATTTTGGTAAAGTTCAAATTTTTAAAACGCATTTGGTAAAGTACAAGAATAAGGGAACACTTTGACAAATCTGGGCCCAGCGCAGACAATGGGAATGATTTAGCTTGGAATGATGGTCAGCGTGGACTGTATGGGCCGATAGGTCTGTATGCAAATACCCTGTATAACCCGATGAGTCTGTGTGTGTTTGTATGTCCAAGTATGTATCTGCATATTTCTGTTGGTGTTTGTCTATTCCTGTGTGTCTATATATATATATCTGTTAACCTCTGTGTGCATGTCTATCTCTCTGTGCTTGTTACATGTGTTCCTGCATTAGTGTATGGATCTCTGCCTCTGCATCTCTGTGCAATAGGAGTTCTTCTTGTTTTTGGTGTGAATCGCTGAAACGGGGTCAAAATCACTCTTCCTTGCTCTCCCTTTCTCTCTTTTCTTTAAAGTGATACAAGCCCACACTCTGCTGGTCTGGTTTGGGTCTTTTCAAATCTTTCTCACATGTAAGATTACTTGTAAGAGTAAAGTTAAAAATCACATAACACCATGTTATAATCCAAAAGTTTTATTTGGAAGTACACTCGCTTTCGGAGCGACGTTCCTTCATCAGGTGATTGTGATAAATCACCTGATTCACAATCACCTGATGAAGGAGCGTCGCTCCGAAAGCGAGTGTACTTCCAAATATACATGTTGGACAATAACCTGGTGTTTTGTGATTTTTAATCTTGTACACCCCAGTCCAACACCGGTACCTCCGAATCATGAATTGTAAGAGTAAAACATTAATAATTCCAAGTTCAAGGAAGTGCATTAAAATTAATCTCATTGCCTTGGAAAACGGCTCACTCGGAATTGCTTGGTTATAATGACAATGGAAGTATGCTTTAATGTGTATTCTGTGTGTTGGAAATACTACCCAGAGAAAAACCATTTACACATTGCAGAAATAGCGCAGACATTTCTACATATGAACGTATTCCACTCTGACGGCCTAAGTGCAATGACAATCCTCTCCAAACCAACCTAATGTGTGCATGTGCATGTCCGTGTATGTATGTTCACGCGTGCGTGTTTGCGCGCGTGTGTATGTTTGGTGCATTCAAAGTTCATGTTGGATTGTGCTGTGAGCTGCTGCACTCCCTCTCTCCCTCTCAGACTGAATCCCTGGTCGTTTACACACTTCAACACCACGATTACAGTGGGGTGGGGCATCGGGGTGGGGTGAAACAGAGATTGAAAACAACAGAAATCTCAGCAGCTCTGGAAGCATCTTTGGACAAAAATGAAAGTTGACGTTTTCGATCGAGTGACCCTTACTCAGAACTCATATCGGAGGATATTACATCACTTTAAACATCACACAGACTGCCAGACCCGCCCCACACAGATACACACACGAATACAGACACATAGAGGCACTCACCATACATTGACAGTAATACAGACATGGAGAGTATGTCAATATTTCACTTGCTTTGTCTGGTGTGTGTCATTATTTTTGAGTGGAGTGTGACTGTAGGACAATTTCAATATTTGCAGATACCAAACCTCAAAGAATTGTAAAGTTTGTTGAGGACGGTGTGGAACTCCAACAGGAAAGTTATAAATTGATGTTCAGGGAGATGGCAAATGAGGATCAATGCAGCGCAGTGTGAGAACATTGAAAGACAATATAAAACAGTTTGTACCGTTATAAAGGAAGTGCAGGAATAGAGGGCCCAGGGTGTATATGAGAACCGATTATTGAAGATGTCAGGGCAAGTGGGGAGAGCAGTAAATCTCACAGATTAGTTTTAGCATCTCAGCTGTTTACAGGAGGAGGTGTACAAGGGAGTTTTCGTGCTCCCTTCCTGAGATGTGATGGAGACGATGTGATGTGAGTCCACCTTCCTGCCCACCGAGACCGTGGGGATTCCATTTGTACCAGCTCGACACAAAAGGGAGATGGCATCAGGGCCACGGCTTCTAATTGTGCCGGGGGGAAACGGAACTGACAGTGAGTTGAAAGTGAGAATTGCCCTTCACTGAATATTGCGACTTACTCAGTATGTGGGACGTGGATAGTTCATAACCTCCACATGAGGCTTGGTCATTTCTGTCTATTCCAGGTTGTTTCTCCTGGAATGGGAGAAAGGGAGGGAGGGTGGGAGTGGGTACCCTTGCTGTTAGTGCTGGTGTAGTTGGGGGGAGATATGGTGAGGTTTCTGGAGGGAGTCAGTCCACATTGGCGTATCCATTCAATGTTCTTCGTGTGTGCGTGTTGGGGGAGGGGGGCGGGGGGGATAATGAGGAGAGAGAGAGAGAGAGAGAGAGAGGGACGGTGTGCAAGCAGCAATGAGAGTGGTGAAGCATGAACGTTGTTCTGGGTCGCGGCTGCAACAGATATACAGTGAGTGTGAAGGAGCAGAGAGAATACGGTGACCTGAAAGAACGGAGCAGGTTATTGATGGTTGTGCTGTATTGCTGGGCATTTCTTCAGACCGCAGGTACTGCACTGAGCTGGGTGGTGCGCTCAGACCATGCCATGTGTGTCTGATAGTGTGAACCCCTTCTGGGAAGAAAATGGTCCCCCTCTGTACTAGCTCATCCACCAGGTCCTCCGTGCCCCTGTCGACAAACCGTGATGTAATTGCACTTATCTGCCATGCTCGGGGTAAACTGTACAAATCAGTTCCGACATCAAAAAGCTCAAGTGTGTGCCCCCTGGGCTTTTAAAGATGGCACAAGTGCCAGGGATAACATAATATCCAAGGCTATCAGTGCGATGGTGTGTACCTCCAGTCGTGATGAGTGGGAGAATAGGGATGATATTGAATGAGAGGGGCACCATGGGGTGGGGGGGGGCAGTTAATGAGGTGAGTTCGTTAAGGGAGCACCAGGAAACTAGCTCGACCTTGTGCAGACAATCCCCATGTCAAACTCAATGAAAATGGCACTGAGATAATTTATTGTTCGATTCAGCCCAATGAGACGAAGACACTGTTGACCCCAATCCCAGTTTCAACGCTGCAGCTGCTTGACCAATGCTCTCCATCACAGAGAAGGAACTCAACGTCACCTTCCCCTTGGGAAATATGGCAGGGCAGGAGACTGAGATATCAGTGAGGAAGCACTTTTGGACACATAATCATAATTCTACTAGTTTTAAAATAGAGATGGAAAAGGAAGAACTGGGTTTAAAAGATAGTGCTCTAAATTGGAGGAAGGACAATTTTGATGATATTAGCAAGAAATTCAAACGGGTTTGGAAAAGATATTCGCAGTTACGGGGCCAGCTGAGAAAGGGAAACCTTCAAAAATGAGATGCCAAAATCACAGAGACAGTCTATCCCTGTTAGACTGAAGGGTAAGGCTGGTAGGTATAAGGAATGCTGGAGGACTGGAGAAATTGAGTGTCAGGTTACAAATAAGAGGGAAGCATATGTCAGGTAGAGAGAGAGGGAGAGAGAGCAGGAGTCAACGTTTTTTTCAGTACTCATTCACGGGATGCGGGTATCACTAGTTGGGCCTGCATTCATTACCCAACACAAACACATTGTTGTCGGTCTGGAGTCACATGTAACCCATGCCGGGTAAGGAGGCAGTTTGCTTCCTTCAAGGCCATCAGCGAACCTGATGGTTTTTTTTCCCAAAAATCGAAAATGGATTCATCATTGTCATTTGGCTCTTAATTCCAGATTTAAAGTGACTGTCGAGAAGGGTCTAAAGCCAGTAGGCGTATACATAAGAGGGAAATCCGGAGGCCATAAAGGGGACATGAGATAGTTCTGGAAAATAGGGTTAAGGAGAATCCAAATGGACTCTACACATACATTAAGGACAAAAAAGTAACTCAGGAGAGTTTTGGGGCACTTAAAGATCAGCAAGCTTGCCGATGTGCAAAACCGCAGGAGATGGAGGCGATAATAAATAAGCATCGTGCGTCAGTATTGACTGTGCAGACGGATATGCAAGCTAAAGAACTTTGGAAATAAACCGTGACACGTTGAAAAGTGCCTGCATTACATAGAGGGAGATGCTGGAGTTCGTAAAGGTGAGAAAATCTCCAGGACCTGATCAGATGTAACCTAGAACACTGGGGGAAGCGAGTGAAGAGATTGATGGGCCCATTGCTGAGATATTTGTATCGTCAATTGTCACAGATGAGATGCTGGAAGATAGGAGGTTTGCGAACTTGGTGCGATTACTGACAATGTTTAAGAAGGATGGTAAGGAAAAGCTAGTGAGCCTGACTTCAGTGGAGGGCCAGTTGTTGGTAAGGATTATGAGGCACAAGGTTTGCGTGGATTTTGAAAAGCAAGGCCTGATAAGTAATAGGCAACATGGCTCGAAGCATGGAAAGTTGTGTCTCACTAAGTTGACTGAGTATGTTTGAAGAAGTGACTAAGTGGATTCATTGAGGCAGAGGTGTATATTGTTGGTATGGACTTCAGTAAGGCATTTGACAACGTTCTGCATGGTAGGTTGGTTAACACGTTTAGTTCATATGGAATACAGGGAGAACTAGCCGTAGGTATACAGAATTAGCCCGAGGGCAGGAGACTGAGGATGTTGGTGAAGATTGTTTTTCGAACAGGAGGGTTGTGACCATTGGTGTGCTACAAGGGTTGGTACTGGATCCGCTAGTTTTCACTATCCACATAAATCATTTGGATGTGAACATTGCAGCAATAGTTGCGAAGTTTGCAGCTGAAACCAAAATCGATGGTGTAGTGGAGAGCAAAGAAGGTTTATCTCAGAGTACAATGGGATCTTGATCATATGGGCAGATGGGTTGAGAATTGGCAGATGGTGTTTAAGATAGATAAGTGGGAGGTGCTGCATTTTGGAAATGCAAATCAGGTAAGGACATATACACTTAATGGCAAGGTCCTGGGGAGTGTTGCTGAACAAAGAGACCTTGGAATGCGGGTTTATTGCTTCTTGAAAGAAGAGTCGCAGGTAGATAGGATTGTGAAGAATGCATTTGGTATGCTTGCCTTTATTGGTCAGTGCTTTGACTATTTGAATTGGGTGGTTATGTTGCTGCTGTACAGCACATTACGTTGGCCACTTTTAGAGTACTGCATTCAATTCTGGTCTCCCTCATTTTGGAACTATATTGTGAAAATTGAAGAGAATCAGTAAAGATTTACAAGGATATTGCCAGGATTGGAGTTATAGGGAGCGTGCGAGTAGGTTAGTTTATTTTATTCCTGTAACGTGAAGAGCATGTATAGGGTGTATAGCCAAGTTCATTTTCCCTAAAACTAGAGAGCATCGATTTCCGATGAGAGGGAAAAGATTTTAAAATGACCTAAGGAGCAACTTTTTCCTACACAGGGTGGTGCATGTTTGGAATGAGATGCCAGAGGAGGTGGTGGAGGCTTTTACAATTACGACTTCTAAATGGAATTTGGATAGGTACATTAAGAGGAAGGGTTTAATTCGATATTGGCCAAATGCTGGCAAATGTGATTAGTTTAGTTTGGGATATCCCATCAGCATTGACGAGTTAGTCTGAAGCGTCTTTTCCGTGCTGTACACCTCCGAGACTTTGACAATATCTGACCTTGCACCAATATCGTATTAATTCATCATTCCCGGACATACTAACCTATGTTGCTAGATATGATCGAGATGTCTTCACTTCAGCATTCTGAAGCCTGCAAACACATCCTTCCATAACACTGACTCAGAGTCTCTCTCCCTCTGTCTATTTCCCCTTAGTTGGTGTTTAAACTGCTTCCCCACCATCCAGTTTTAATTGTCCATTTTTAATGTGAAAAACTGTACTATATCTTTTACTGCCATTGTATGTTGCTCACCCAAGAGCATCAGCTTCCAACACTAAGAAGCTTAGAAACAATGTTCAAAACTGATTACTTGCATTTAATTTGACTTCCCAGTGTCCTGCCCTGTGCTCCATGTTGGATAGTGGGGTTTTAGCAGTTTTGAGTCACATCTTTGTAATTTTCTCTGTGCCTCACCATTGAAAGCCTGTGTTAATCACTCTCTGCTGCTCATGTACTCAGTAACATGTTAGTGATTTAGACCAGGCTTCTCACTTGCATTTGACTGACATTTGACTTAACTCTCGTTTTGGTACCTTCGTGGAAATGCTGGGGCTGGTTTCCTGGAGGCTGTGTTTTAAGCTGCTGTGGAAATTCATGAAGACCAAAGGCTTTGGTGACCCAAACCTGTATGAAACATGGTGACTGTAGTTGCAGCACCTGGATCTGCAACATGACCAACAAATAGAGCAGAAGCTGCAGAGAGGGGAATCTCTATAAAATGGGATGAGAGAATCACAATCGGATCAGTCATGGTTTTGAAAAACGTTGGAACAGGATTGAATGGCTCGCTCATGCAACCTATTCAGATATTCCTGTTAGTAACAAACCAATTTCCCTTTTCTCCCAGTGTCCCAGACTGGTGGGTAGTAAGTCGCCTCCTCCTGTTCCTGGGGAACAGAAATCTGGGGCCTCACTAGCCTCCCGATTTCCCTGTATCCCAGTCTCGAACAATTGAGTGACTGCCTCCTAATCCTGTGTTCCGCAATCGTGTAGTTGAGTGTCTCCCTCCTGTCCCTGTGTCCCAGTCTGGAACAGATACAAAACTGCCTCCTGTCCCTGTTTCCCAGTCTTGATCAGTTGAGTGACTACCTCCTGTATCTCCCTGTTTCTGAGCAGCAGTTACAATGCTCTGAATGATGTCACAAGGTTAAGAAAGGACTTGATAACAGGGAATTTCAAACTTGGAGCAGCATTACACAAAGATATCTAGAAACGTCTCCACGAAACATTTTATGCAGCTGTTACTTTATTCCTGTCTCCTTTTATAAACAGGGTGAAACGTATACAACAGTGCAGTGTTCCGACAATACTCCCACATACAGGGAAGACAGATTATAAAGATTGAAAGATTTATGGTCTATCCCTCAGCAATCCTCATCCATTCCATCCAAACCAAGTAAATGTTCCCTTTTATTGTGTTATGTAAAATGATGTAAGGAACTGGTTAACTGAACCTGTTTGTTTGGTGACTGTCACTAATGTCAGTCTCCATGGATTCTAATTATCCCAGTGGAGGGTTTCCATCTTTTCATGATAAAAGGGCTCCATTCAATATATTATCCCATGGTATGGGCGGGAGAATCGCCGATAGTACTAACTGTGATCGACTGCTCCAGAGAGAGGGAGAGATCAGAAACTGAGAACATTGGACTGGAAAGTTCCAACAGTAGATCAGAATCTGAGAATGTTATACTGGAATGTTACAACAATGGATCAGAATCTGAGAACATTCGACTGGACAGTTCCAAAAATGGATCAGAATCTGAGAACATTTGACTGGACAGTTCCAAAAGTGGATCTAAATGTGAGAACATTCGACTGAAATGTTCCAACAATGGACAGGAGGTTATCCTATTATGTTTGGATTCTTTCCACATTTTATTGGTGGCCGTTAACATCGCGGATCAAATATGAACTTTACATTATTTGATGTTTTTATTATCCTATCCTGGCTATTGTTGGTGTCCCTGGTAAATTTCACTGTCGATGTATTGTTTGCATTAACCATGTGCGACTGTATTACTGTTCTTTTCATTTACTCTACTCTGTAAGCATTCACTCCAAACCACAACAAACAACAGTGAACTTGTTCATTCTTTCTCTCCTTCTTTAGTTCTGGTACTGTGCCTTGTTGGCTGGCCTACTCACTTTCAGGTATGAACCAGGAATCATTGCATCACTGCCCTTGCTATTTAACTACTGAAAGCTTGGAAGTCACTGTCTTCTGTTCTGGATGCAAACTCCATTTCCTTCCTCTGACTCCATCTCATCCCTGGCCAATAACTGAGGCTGAAACAGAAGAGTCACAACTACGGTGGTCCCTTTGACCACAAGCTGATTACTGACACTATATCCAGACCGTTCCTAATTTTAACTATTGACAGGTGTAGATTATACTTCACTGGTTCATCCCATCTGCTGTTTGAATCTTCTGCTATGAAACACAGTCTTAATAAAGCCAATGATCTGCTGCTGCTTAACCAAATCTGAGTCGGTATTCCATGGCGTTTATCTAAACGCAGACCAAAATCCCATCATTCCCGTACGGATTGCTTTATGTTGTTGCTGGGTCTGGCAAAACCTTTACTTTAATATTCACAAGCACGTCGTCACCTCTGTCTATGACACGGTCCTCAGTCTCCCTCTGTTAATGACAAAAAGCCCTGTCTGTTGTGCACATTTAACTTGATTTCCTCTATGTCTATTCTCTCTCAAATAGCAATTTACAAATCTACTGCCACCAACACACACACACACACATACACAAAACAATCTCTTGCCTTATATTTCGGCAGTCGAGATACAGAGTCATACATTTGTGGGAGCCCATTTACTGTCACTCACTGCATGGGTTACAAATCTTCCAATGCAAGACATTTCTGTTGTGGAAATATAGTAGCAATATACTGGCAAAGGTTTGCAATGGTCCCCATGTTGGGCAGGTAGAACAGTTTATAGAGTAGTCCACGAGCATGGTGTGCATAGCTTGCCATTCTGGCTGGTCCCTTGTCCCAGTTTATGGTGCCTGGGATCGTTCTGTGAGGCAGATTCACAATTTGATGTAAGTAATCATTTCAACTGATCTGGCAATAATTTTATTGAATGCTCTCATCCTTGTGATTGCCCCCCCCCATTGTCTCACTTCTCCAGTTACTCCCATACCTCTGTCTCCTTATCCATATTTTCACAACATGTTATTAGTTAATTAATTATTTGTTTTTGTGTACCTTTCCCTGGTGTTTTTTTTGGCTCCCGAGTGTATCGAGTGCTGGCGTTGTGAAGCTCAGAAACAATGAAATGGTACGTGGTGGGCTGTTTCTCCATGTTAAAACGGAGTCCCAGCAGTATTGAGACACATCTTTGAAACTTGGTCTTTGCCTGACCACTGAAAGCCTGTGTTTGTCCCTCTTACATGATTGTGCGGTTCATCACATGAGGAAACCCCTCGAGTAATATTCTCAAGTAACAGGTGTCTCACTTGGAGATGAGGGGTTTCGGAATGACTCCTGTTATGGAAAGGTTCGTGGAGGGGCTGGGGATGGTTTTCTGGAGTTTGTACTGTAAGCGGCCTCAGATATTCAGGGAGACCTGAGGATTTGATGACCCAACTCTGGATGGAGCATGGGGTGTGTTGTTACACCATCCGCGTCTGCAACATGAACAATAAATGGAGCAGAAACTGCAGAGATGGGAAGCTCTGAAACCACAGAGTGTGTATGGGGACAGGGATCTGCTAAATCTGCCTGTGTTTTAACGAGGAGACACACATCCTTTCCCTCTTCCCTTTAAATACCACCTAAGCAAATTCACCCTCTCCTCCCCGCACACAAACACACTCCCCTCTCTCACACGCACGCACACCCTCTCTCTCCCTCCAAAAGACTCATATGATCACCCTCACTCTCTCACAAACACACACACTCTCTCTCCATTCCACAGACACTCCAAATTGTTTCCAAACACACACACACACACACTCTCCCCTCTCTCACACGGACGCACAACCGCTCTCTCCCTCCCAAAGACTACCATGCTCACCCTCACTCTCTCACAAACACACACTCTCTCTCCATCCCACAGACACTCCAAATTGTTTCCAAACACACACACGCACGTGCACACAAACACGCAGACACACCGACACGCACACACGCACATCTAATATGTAAGATCAATTTACATTTGCTGGCTTTTATTTCCAGATGCATTATATTTTCTCAAAAAATGTACAATTTGTAGACAGTCCTACTTTGGAAATAAACCCAGTCTGATTCCAGTTGAAGACACATACAGACCCCAAACAAGACTGAATGCCTAAAATACGTTGTCTTACTGGAAGCATCACCTACGTTACATTGATACTATCTGAAGGTTCTCCAGGCAGGAGTTGAAAGGAACTCTGGTATTAGCATAATCTTCAATCAAAACCTGCATCTCCATTCTAACCGAATTAAGATTTAGCAGTCATTTTAGATGTGTTCAATTCATGTGCATGTGTTGTACAAGCCTTACATCTTTTCCTAATAATTTGTGTGCCGAAGGTCTTCTCTTTCTAACACCTGACGAAAGAGCAGGACAATGAAAGCTTCTGTTTTCAAATTAACCCGGCAGACTATAACCTGGTGCCATGCGATTGTTGACCTTACTCAACCCAGTCCAAAGCTATCACCTCCATATCATTGTTTTTATTGGTTAGCCAATTTTCTCTCCAAGCAAATAAATTGTCCCAACCCCATGTGGTCTTGTCTTTCATATTAATCTTTCGTCAAGCATGTTATGCATTGCCTTCTTGAAGTCCAGATATAATACATCTTTCAGATCCCCCTTATTCAACTTGTTTGTCACATCTCTGAATACGAAAAAGTTAGGAAAATCATTCAAACATGTTTTATCTTTAATACAATCATGTCGACTTTGATGCATTGTGGTTTGACTTTCAAAGTCTCCTGTTGTTAATTTCTTAATAATAAATTTGATCAATTTGTCTTCAGTCCCAATCGTTTGCTCATACCTTTAAATTCCCGAGTGAAGTTGGTTATTCTAAGTTCTTCCCCTTCCATAATCTCGACAGTCCGTTTCAATTCCTGTGAAATAGGCACGAGGCTGTGAAAGATCGGCTCCAACTCCTGTATAAGGGCTGATTGGACTCATTCTGTTCCTGCTTTACACAAACGATGGGATGAATGTCCTCCTGGTGTTCCTACACGATAGCTTCGATGTCTTGCATGTCCTGCACCTGTTCCTGACCAAGCCACTTAAGATATCATTGTCCTCATCCTGTTGCGCAATGAGAATTTTGCAAACTTATGCAATATCCTTGCTATTACGCCACGTTTTGAGTGTTGAATTGAGCAGGTAGGTTGCGTTGTCCACAGTGGGTAGCTCAGTGGTTAGCACTGCTGCCTTCCAGCACCAGTGATCTGGTTTAGTTTCAGTCTCGGGTCACTGTGTGGATTATGCACATTCCCCCTGTACCTGCAAGGGATGGCTGTCGAGTACTGCAGTTTCCTCCCAAAGTTCCAAAATGTGCCAGTTCGTTGCATTAGTCATGGAAAACGTTAGGTTGCAGAAATTGGGTTGGGAAGGGGGTTAGGGAGTGGGGTTTGTATGGCATGGCCTGCAGAGGATCAGCGTGGAGTCGATCGGTCAAATGGTCTGCTTCCACACTATCAGGATTCTATGATTAACACTTTCATTGCAGAAATAAGTTGAGGGAATAATATCTGAGTTAATACTAATACCCTTTCTTAGTGAGGAGATTAAATCTGTGCACATTACTCCAGATGTGATCTCACTAAGACCCTGTACAGCAGCAGCCACACTTTACCAGCTTGTTGTAAGCTTCCCACTCAGGTTAGAGCAGGCTCAGCTGTCACTGAATACAAAATTTTGTTGAAAATGAATGGTGTGCTGACCTTGATTTCAGAATGATTTGAATCCACGAGTGAGGGCGCCTTACTGCAGCTGTACAGGCCCTTGATGAGAACGCATCTTGAACATTGTGCAGTATTGTGTGCAGTTTCGGCCTCCATACCTAATAAAGGACAAACCTGACATTGAGGGAGAGCAGCGAAGGATGACCAGATTGATCTCTGGGACGACAGGCTTGTTGTGGGAACAGATTTTGGGCGCAAGTGCCTGTATTCCATGAGGTTTAGGAAAATGGGTGAACTCTGACATGGCGAGATAGATTGGAAACAGGGATGATAATTCCCCTGGGTGAGATGTCCAAAACATGGGCTCACAGTGTTGGGTACAGCCAGGCCAAAGTGCGTTGAGATGAGACTAAATGTCTGCAGTCAGAGACTAGTAAAACTGAGAAATTATTTCCTGATCAGGCTGTGAAAGCTAAGGTACTGAATATAAATATGGATTTCAAGACACAGAAGGGGGCGGGGGGTGTGGACAGTGCAGGAGTTTGGTGTGGAGGTATAGAATCAGCAATAATTACAGGCAGTGATCCAATACTGTGTCGGCTCTGTTCCTATGGAATACCATAATATAGCAAATGGTGCAATATCAATAATAGGACCAATGGAAAAAGAGGCTTTGGTGCGAACGCACAAAATTACCATTAAAAATCAAAACAAAAATAATAGTCAGCCTAATACAAACAATAGCACAGGCAACATAAATTTTTAAACTGTGTATTGTAAGGAGTTAGTGCAGTAAATGTCACACATTAACACTATAGTCACTGACGACAGCACTGTACCTTTCACCAAGATCTTCACCAGAAATCGCAAGGGCTGACAGACCACGTAATGCCGATGCGGCATTCCAGTTCTCTCCAAGATATTTCCCTCCCCGCTTGAAATAAAATTTCTTCTAAATGTAGACCACAAATCCTACATTCAGGCTGAGTTTCAAGGCTTGCAGAGCGGATTACATTCCTGCTTTAGCTGTACACACTGAGGGTGAATTTGGCAAATAGAGGAATCCTGAGGCTGGGATTTGGTGTTCAGCTGGAGCCAGAGACGGATTCCCATAACAGTGGACGGGAGCTCGCTTTATAAAGAAAGGGGCACAATTCACGAATTGTGTTGCAGCGAAATTGCGTTTAATAAACACACCTTATTGGATAACTGCCTGTATATTGAATGGAGGATCAAAAGCGACCAAAGCGAATACAGTAGTTCCTATTTTATATGTTCCAATGTTTAAACATACTAAAGGATATGAACACTGTCTTGGGAAAACTGAATTGAGGAGATTTTCACCATGAACTCGAATGGAGGAAGCTCAGTGTGTTGAATGACCTACTCCTTTCCCGAAGTTTCCGTGCAGTCTGTGGGAAAGCTCTGTAACTGTTGCCACCAGCTCTCAGATGTTAGGAAGGAGGTCTCTGCAGGGTCAATAGGATAGTGTTTCCCGTTCCAATACTGAGGCTGGTGCCGGGTGATCTGTACGGCTTTATGCTTGAAGACCTTGGAGCAGCTTGATACAATAGAGTGTCTTGCTTGGCCGTTTCCGAGACCATTGTAGACTTTTCCACATATCTGTGTATCTGGAGTCATCTTTAGGCCAGACCAGGAAAGCACCCGAGATTCACTTCCTGAAAGTACATTGAGGAAAGAAATTGGTGTTTACAATCGACATTGGCTTCAAGGTGACTGTTAATGACTCCAGTTTTACATCTGGATATTTTATTAATTATAACTTCCACCAGCTGCCAGAGCATTAGCCTGGTCTGGATTAGTAATCCAGAGATGTTTCCACAACACCACCATCTCTTCATGGGGACCTATCTGAAACCAAACTGAGCCGGTTATTTCTGTGCTGCTTGACAGATCTGCCAGAAAGAACTCCCTCCAATATGACCATTGCGATGGGACTCAGGGCGTGGTAAATGGTCAGACTGTAGTTATTCCCTTGTTATGGGATTGGACATAGTTGAGTTACTTTCCAGATTGCCAGGGAGATGTCAGAGTTGGAGCTGAAATGAAACAGCTTCCCCAGGGACACAGCTTGTTCTGCAGCACAAGTCTTCAGTCCAATTGCAGGAATGGTATCGGGGTCCATTGCCTTTGTCGTATCTACTGTGTTCAGCTGTTTCTTCATGTTACATACTGTGAATCAGATTGACTAAAGATTGGCATCTGTGATTCTGCGGGCAGCATGGCGAGGGTGAGGTGGATCATCAACTCAACACTTCTGGCTGAGGAAAGTGCAGATAATACAACCATGTCTTTTACACTGATGTACAGGACTGTCCCGTTATTTAGGATGCCGATATTTATGGAGTCCTCTCCTCCAGTGAGCTGTTTAATAGTCCAGCGACATTTATGTCTGGATGTGGCAGCACTGCAGAACTTCGATATGATCTGTTAGTCTTGGGATCATTCCGCCCTCTGTATCAGGTGTTAGTGGTGCTGTTGCGAATATAACCAGTCAAGTGCGGTAGCCTTAATGGATTGTCATCAGGTTTAGGTACACATGGTACCGACCCTATCATGTTCACCAACACTCGACGCTGAACCATAGGTCAGCTTGATGGTAATGGTAGACTGAGGGATTATCCTGGGGAAAATGTTACAGATTGTAGTCGAATACAATTCTGCTGCTGCTGTGATTCTAGAGCATCACATGAATGCCCACTTTGAGCTCCAATATGTTCAATTCAATTCAACTGACTATCCCTCAGTCCACACCAAGACCCATTCACCCATCAGCTCTGCATTCAGTGTCTTAACCTGGTTTCTTCCATTTTCCTATTCTGATTATGCTGAAGGTCTCTCTCTGGTGTCGCGCCTCGAATTTGTTGCTTTATTCAAACCCCTTTACATATGCATCTGAATCTTTTCCATTCCGCCAATGGCATCTTCTGTGTTTGATGTGAATGTGTTCCCCTCTGTTTCTCTAGCTGAGCATAATTAAGAGCTCTGCAGTGTCAGTGATGCCAGCCTTATGCAATTTCCGATCAAGGAATTTGTGCACCTTGCATTATCGGTCACCTCCCAGTGCATTCTGTGTGAGGCAGAGCGTTTGAGCAGCTTGAACACACGTCTATAGAACTTGAATAAAAATTGCTCACGAAACTCAGCAGATCTGGCAGCATCTTGGGGAGTGAAAGCAGGGTTAATCTTTCAGGACCAGTGACCCTTCCACAAAGCTCCCATTTTCTCCTGCAATTTTGGATTTTCATTTCCAGTATCCATAGTCATTTGTTTAATTGAAAACCTGTTCTGACCCTATTCATTTCTAGAGAAACTCAACAGATCTGGCATCATCTGCAGAGACAGAGAAACAGAGTTAGCCTTTCAAGTCCAGTATGACACTTCTTCAGAACTGAAAAGGATTGGAAAATGAGCTTTATAATCCCTTGACAGGTGTGGGGAGTGGGTTGATGGGTAAAAGAGGGTGTGGCAAAAGATAAACATACTTTTAGTAATAGTGAACAAGAAGATCATGTGAAATAGCTTTATATTAAGCTGTGAATGGGGAAAAGCGATTCTCTCGATTGAGTGAAAGATAAATAAGATGCAACCACACAAGA
>NC_057717.1:35241721-35242459 GCF_004010195.1 Chiloscyllium plagiosum
GGGCCCTTGTTAGAAATATTTGCATCATCGATTACTGCAAGTGATGTGCCGAATAATTTGGGGGCGGTTTTGTTGAGGAAGGGATGAATGGAGAAAACTGAAAGCCATAGACCTGTGAGGCTGGCTCAGCTCGTGGCAAAGTTGTTGGTAGCAATTCTGAATGATAGGATTTATAAGCATTTTGAGAGACGACTAATGAATAGGGATAATCCGTCTGGTTTTGTGCGATGTAATTTGTGTCTCACAAACATGGTTGGTTGTTTTGAGGACTTAACCAATAATATTGATGAGGACTGACCATAGACCTGTGAGGCTGGCTCAGCTCGTGGCAAAGTTGTTGGTAGCAATTCTGAATGATAGGATTTATAAGCATTTTGAGAGACGACTAATGAATAGGGATAACCCGTCTGGTTTTGTGCGATGTAATTTGTGTCTCACAAACATGGTTGGTTGTTTTGAGGACGTAACCAATAATATTGATGAGGACTGAGTTGTCGGCAATGTTCAGTTGGACTTTAATAAATCCTTTTAAAAGGTTCCACATGGTCGATTAATTTTTAAAGTTATATCACATCGAATTCAAGGTGAGCTTTCAGATAAGATATAAAATGAAGTTAATGGTAGTTGGAAGGGACGGTGGTGGAGGGTCGTTCTCAGACTGGAAGACTTTGACCAGCTGCGTTCCTCAGGGATATGTGCTGAGCCCACTTCCGTTTTACATTCATACAAATGATTTAG
>NC_057717.1:35247427-35251231 GCF_004010195.1 Chiloscyllium plagiosum
GATATCCTGAGGAAGTTTAAAACGATGTTGGAGGGAACAATGGGGATGGGAGAGTTGATGATCAGGAGGAACATTTGCCTCTGACCAGTTCAACTATCCAGAAGACTGGGATTGAGGACATTTAATTGAAAACAGCCCAAGTTTCCTGCATGTCAATAAATAAGCAGACCTGACAAAATGTCGGGTTATTGAGACGTGTTCCCTGTAGTTTGAGGGATTACACATCCACCGGAAAGTCATTTAAAATCAACAGTGAAGGAATCGTAGTTGTCATTGAAACCTGGGTGGGGAACCCCTAATAGATATCTAATACATCGCCTTACCCACTCAGCCACAACTATTACCCTGAGATGCTGCTTAATGTTTAGATTGGTGCTTCCAAGAGAAAACGTGAGTATACTATTCGGTTTGTTCTGTCTGCGCAATGACTCCAAAATTTGGTGTCCCCCTGTAAGTGATTAGAATGGAGGAGGCTGATAGGAACTTGGATTGAACAACACATATTGATGAGAGATAGAGTGCTTGGGAAGATGCATTTTTATGACCAGAGAGATGAGTAATAATGTAATGGATCGAGAAATGAAGATGTCAAAGTATTTTAAAGCGCCTTAATATCACTATCTGTGTCCCCGGCACTGAAGAAAGTTTGAAGCAGATGTGTCGTTTTCAAATCTAATGTGCCAATCCGGGCAGTTTGTCAATCAGAAGTTAAAAAGAAACTGCTACAAATACTTAGAACTGACACTGGAGACGCCAGTGAGATTATGCCTTATATTTAGCGTTTGTTCTGCTCTGATTGCTATCCGGGATAGTATAGGACTGGAGGTCCTAAAAAAGGAGAAGCGTTTACCCAATTAAGACACAGATGAGGAGGCCGTTGTCACATTCTGAGGGTAGCAAATACGTGTACTTACTTACAACAGAGAGGTCTGTCAATATTGGGTACATTTACGGCTTCAATTACTTATCTCTCTGTTAATAGCATGGAGCAAGTGGCATTGTGAAATGTGTCCAAGTTTGCTGACGATAGACAATTATGGGAGAGCATGTTGTGATGAGGGCGTGGGAATCTGCAAAGGCATATAAATAGTTTGAGTGAGTGCGGGAAACACTTTGCAGATGAAGTTTCATGTTGGGAGAGTCAGGTTGGAAGAGTCAAAAGGCAGAGCACTATTAAAATAGAGGGGAAATAGATAAAAAACTTGAAGCACAGAGAAATCTAGGAGTTCTTCTACCTGACGCACACAAAGTTTTGTGTAATGTTTTTTCGGACAAAACCTTATGACCTCGTTTCCGAAAGGTTGCAATGAATGATGTTTTCCCGAAAAAATACTATAAGTCGAAACCATAAAACGAAGACAAGAAAAGACTTGTGCCGTCCTATTGGCCAACGTTGATGTGTATGGTTCTGTATAATTTGTTTACAATGGAGTCGGGAGTTGGAATTGTGGGAGCTGGGGAGTGGAAGTAAGGAGATCCATGATTACTGTCATCCTTTATCTGTCTTCTTCAATTTTTGGACGTTTTATTTCGCATTGTGGTTCCTGTGAGTGAACTTGTTAACGACACGCTCTGGTGACTTATTTCCCTCACTTTTTCTCGTCACTCCACGAAAGACTTCAGTGACCTTAACTCCTGCATCTAGGTAACGTCTAAACATTGTACAAATGTCATTAAAACCTCGACGTTTCCCACAACTGTCGGCCTGTTTACAATATCAATTGATCCATCACTGTGTTACTAATGCACACATGAAGAACAACGCAAAACAACAACAATCGATACTGGGTTACAAACGCAGATGACTGCAGCCACATCTCAGAGTACTGGCAACTGTCCAATCATAGAAGCACATATCGAAACGCGAGGAAACTCCATATAAGTACACTGCCAGAGGCCGTGCGAGGCAGAGCACCTTAACCACAAGTGAAATGCTCTTTTCTGCGAGGCAACTGGTTGTGTTTCTCAATCAGCAATCAAATGTTACACTGGTGACATCAACAGTTCCCTCAAACAAAAAAAAAACGAACCACTGCTGCAGACGGAAGTGAAAGTGAGGACGACATGTGCTGGAGATCAGAGTCGAGAGTATGGTACTGGAAAGAATAGCTGGTCAAGCAGCATCCGAAGAGCAGGAAAGTCGACGTTTTGGGCATAATCCTGATGAAGTATTCATACCCAAAACGTCGATTCTCCTGCTTCTTGGATGATGCCTTACATGCTGTCCTTTCCCAGCAACAAATTATCCACTGCGACAGACTGCCGTATAATCCGAGTTCCCAGGGACGGAATCAGAGAGTCTGAGTCCCCTGAGAACAACTACTGGGGACACCTCGCGATGGTGTTTGTGGGCAAGTTGCTCTTCATGAATGTGGGTCTCTATTTGCCTTCCTCTTGGTCCTTTACAATGTTTTCTGCACTCGTTACGAAGAGTATTGTTTGTCCACATGTGCCCAAAACATGCTGGGTATTGGTCATTTGTTCTGGTGAGTTGTTGGCTGAATCTGGCTTTCGATTTATAGAACATAGAACATAGAACATAAAAGAATACAGTGCAGTACAGGCCCTTCGGCCCTCGATGTTGCGCCGATCCAAGCCCACCTAACCTACACTAGCCCACTATCCTCCATATGCCTATCCAATGCCCGCTTAAATGCCTATAATGATGGAGAGTCCACCACTGCTACTGGAAGGGCATTCCATGAACTCACGACTCGCTGAGTAAAGAACCTACCCCTAAAATCTGTCCTATACCTACCCCCCCCCCTTAATTTAAAGCTATGCCCCCTTGTAATAGCTGACTCCATACATGGAAAAAGATTCTCACTGTCGACCCTATCTAAACCCCTAACCATCTTGTACACCTCTATCAAGTCACCCCTAAACCTTCTTTTCTCCAATGAAAACAACCCCAAGTGCCTCAACCTTTCCTCATACGATCTTTCTACCATACCAAGCAACATCCTGGTAAACCTCCTCTGCACCCGTTCCAGTGCCTCCACATCCCTCCTATAGTATGGCGACCAAAACTGCACACAATACTCCAGATGCGGCAGCACCAGAGTCTTATACAACTGCAACATGACCTCAGTACTCCAGAACTCAATTCCTCTACCAATAAAAGCCAGTACACCATATGCCTTCTCCACCGCACTATTTACCTGGGTGGCAACTTTCAGAGATCTGTGTACAAACCACAGACCACTCTTACTATTGAATTCAGCACCTTTCTTCCCCCACTTTTTCTGTCACTGACACAATAGCCCTGCCCACTAATAACATGGCGTGGATACAACACTTTGGACAGACTCTATCCTGACAGTTCACCCTTCCCCCATCCACCTACACCAGCACTCACAGCAGGGCTACCCTCACTCCTTCCTTCCCTTCTCCCATTCCAGGAGAAACAGCCTGGAATAGGACAGAAAGGGCCAAGCCGGGTGGTGGAGTACCTGACATCCATTCTCTCATCCCCCTACCCCGCCATGTGAAGAGGACCCTTGCAGGAGCCGAAAAGGACCAGGAGGCCTTGTGTTGAAATTCTGAAACATCCACGTCGCACCCACCGAGTAAGGAGCAATAGTTAGTAAAGAGTAGTTCTCTATTTAAACTCACTGGCAATTCCAACCTCATCTCTCTCACTCGCAAAAGAACAGATGCCCGTTTGCACAGAGATGCAGACATTGAAATACACAGGAATACTGGTAAACACCATAATATACTAATATGCACAATGCATACAAGGAAATAGGCATACATACACACAGACATACACACAGACACATGGAACCACACACACACGGA
>NC_057717.1:35251799-35257672 GCF_004010195.1 Chiloscyllium plagiosum
CTCACCCTCAGTGCCATACCTCCGTATTTTTTGCAGTGGTCTACCATGGGGAACCTTATCAAATGCCTTACTAAGATCCATATATACCACATCTACCGCTTTCCCCTCATTAACCTCCTTCGTCACCTTTTCAAAGAATTCAATAAGGTTTGTGAGGCACGACTTGCCCTTCACAAAACCATGCTGACTATCCTTGATCACATTATTCCTATCCAGATGTGCATAAATCCTATCCCTTACAATTCTCTCTAAGACTTTGCCCACAACAGAAGTGAGACTCACCGGCCTATAGTTACTAGGGTTATCCCTACTCCCCTTATTGAACAAGGGGACCACATTTGCTATCCTCCAGTCTTCTGGCACTACTCCTGTAGACAACGAGGACATAAAAATCAAGGCCAACGGCTCTCAATCTCCTCCCTTGCTTCCCAGAGAATCCTAGGATAAATGCCATCAGGCCCAGGGGACTTATGTTTTTCACCCTTTCCAGAATTTCCAACACCTCTTCTCTACATACCTCAAAGCCATCCATTCTACTTAATTGTGACTCAGTATTCACATCGGCAACAATGTCCTGTTCCTGAGTGAATACTGACAAAGTATTCATTCAGTGTCTCCCCAATTTCTTCAGCCTCCACACGCAACTTCCCACAACTATCCTTGACTGGACCTATTTCTACCCTAGTCATTCTTTTATTCCTGACATACCTATAGAAAGCCTTAGGGTTTTCCCTAATCCTACCAACTAAGGACTTTTCATGTCCCCTCCTTGCTGCTCTTAGCTCTCTCTTCAGATCCTTCCTGGCTACCTTATAACTCTCAATCGCCCCAATTGAACCTTCACGCCTCATCTTTACATAGGCCGCCCTCTTCCTTTTCGAAGGGACTCCAATTCCTTATTAAACCACAGCTCCCTCACACGACCCTTTCCTCCCTGCCTGGCAGTTACATACTTATCAAGGACACTCAATAGTTGCTCCTTGAAAAAGATCCACATATCAATTACGCCCTTCCCTTGAAGCCTAGTTTTCCAAGCCACGCATCCTAAGTCATGCCAAGGTACCAACCCACGCTGCAAGTACACCTACCTTATTTCGGAAACTTCTTGCACGTATACACACTTCAAGCCACTTTCCTGTTTACAGGCACCCTCCTTTGAAATTGATGCAATGTTCCTAACCTCCCTACACTCCAGGTCCTGCACCCTAAAGCTACAGTCTGGGTTCCCATGCCCCTGCAGAGTTAGTTTAACCCTCCCCCCCCCCCCCCCCGCTTTATGTTCTCTCAGAAATCCGAATGGTGAGAGGAGTGTGGCTGTCAGTTCTGAGAAATTCTCTTCATATATAAGATAGAGTGCTTAGTATATCGGGCCATAGCATGTCCTCCGAACGTTGTTTCTCTGTAAGGATTCTGCGGGAATATCTGTTGTTGGCAAAGCATTTCTGGAGTAGCTAGTGAAAACAAAGGCTAGCTGCCCTTCGTCGCAATACACACAGTCGACTGGAAAAACAAGTTGGACTGGGTCAACACATAAATAATAGGAGAAACCAAATAGAGGGCGGCCAGAGAGTTTCTAGAAGGACAACACTCATCCATGAACTCCATCAACAAGCAGGTTGACTTAAACCCAAAATACTGGGACCTGCAACGAAATAACAGAACCAACAAACGAAAGCAGTGCAAACGAACTCAAATAAATTCCAAATGCAACAGGACAGTCATGCTTCACAGGAGTCTCTGCACCCCTGAAGATGTCGCCGGGAAAGTGGAGGAAACGGCTGCAAAACAACTTCCCAAAACCGCCAAATTTACCCACAACTGCACCGTGCACCAGAACTACAAATCTTTACACAAACCTTGAAACACCAAAACAGTCCGGGCCGTAGCAGCAAGGAAATGAACTCTGGACACCCACGTGACAGGTGAGGAAAGTAAATATCACACTACGGAGGAGGTCAGAGCTAGCGAAGCTCCCAGCTCCTTGTTCGTAACCTTGTGAAAAATAACTGGTTGACTCTCCTCATCCCATTTTCCATATTTTGGCCTTGTGTGCCGTCAGCATTACAAATTCACAAGTCAACACCTCAGAAGGTTATTCGGGTTTCTACCGCTCTGACGTTTGGAGACAGTGAGTTCCAGATTCCAAACACTTGTTGTCTGATTAAGTTTTATATACATCTACTCAAATGTTCTTGTATCTTACCTTAAATCTCCGGTTCACTGGTGATTGACACCTCCGTCATAGGGAAACGTTTCGCTCAATGTGCCCAATCCATACCACTCATTATTTTCAACATATCAATTATGTCTCCTGTCAATCTCCCCTGCTCTCAGGAAAATAACTCCAGCCTATCGAAACACTTCAATAGCTGTGCTTCTTCAGTCCAGACAATATCTTGACAAATCATTTCTGCACTGTTTTGATAGCTGTCATATCGCTTCTATCATGTGAATTGCAAAATTGTAATCAATATACTAGCGACTACTGAATGATGATATGAAACAAATGTGCAGAAACCACCTAAATTGGTCTTTTCCAATAAAGTCTCTTCACTTCGATTCGGTTCAGAGCCTTTTTCGTGAACCTGATGCTCCAATACTCTCTGGTCCATTCAATTCAATCACTATACGTGATGATTGATCATGCAACCATCTTATTTGAGTGCATTAAGTGGTTTGTAGGTCCTGATGGTGATATTGGGGAACGTTCACCGAGCAATAGTGACTAAATGGTGTCAACGTGAAAGTGAATGTTAGACGGTGGAATGCATCAGTGACATGGTAGGACTGACAGAAAGGGGGGATAGTGTTTGTGAAAGAGTGCGAAGTCTCCAAAATTGGGTGAATTGGAATCCTGATTTTTGAATCGTAATGACGTAAGAGAGCAGACTGAAGGAATAAAATCATCACCTTGGAGATGATTTTCCCGTTAAAAATTGATTGATTCATTTCAGTGTTTGTTTCACACAGATTACGTCGCATAACATGGAACAAATGTGCCATGCCATTACTCGGAAATGAGCGGAGTTTGCTGCAGTCCCAACACATAGTACGAACCATTATATGACCATGTGAAAAAACAACGCGATATAAAAAGCAAAAAACGCAATGGCAGAGGTAGGTAAGGAACAGCACCGCATGAACAACAGGAAATCTTTTCACATACTGGACTGAGGTGTGGATACTGAGATTGAGTTGAAACCTTTTCTTCAATATCCCCAGAGACTGAGGATATTCGATCATTGAGAATGTTGAAGACTGAATCCGATAGGTTCCTACAAAAGATTAAATGTACAGGCGATAATTCACGGTATGGTCGAAATGTTGTTTTCAGTAACACCGAAGGTTCATATCGTTATTTTATCAGTTCCACGAGACAAGAGAGTAAATATTGTTCACACTCACCTCACACTGCTTCCGAGGTCTGGAATCAGAGAAACTGAGTGGCGCAGAGGCGATGATCTAATCGGAAATGGGGAGTGGAGTGAATGCTTGTTTCTACTCTGTTGTCCGGTGTTGAAATCCATGAGAACGCAGTACTTCTATGAAAGCATAGGGCCCATGAAGCATTGAGGCTGGAAGCTCCAACCTCAACTGGAGCAACTACTGTTCACATGGAGAAGGGAGCATTGGGATATCGGGCTGGGAGGTCTAATATCACCTGGAGATGCTTGAATTGACGTGACACAGGGAGCACTGGGTTGGGGGGTAAGATCCTGAACTATCTTAATCAGAATTGAAATAGTTCCTGGCAGCACGCATGATTGTGGATGGAGAACGGATCTGCCCCAGGGAATTGTCTTAATTGTAAATAAACATTTTGCAAAGATTGAGCACGTGTACAGTGAGAAAAATGATTTAATGATGTCGCTCTCTGACATTTCTTGTATGTATGACTCAACAGTCAGTCCTTTCTGGAAGGGTTTTTAAAATCTTTTTTTTTCAGACTACTCAATTTCCTGCAAGCTTGTTCAGGTCATTAAAGTAATCTAAAAATGCGAACATTAAAGGAAATATATGATGTTGTGATTCGGCTTGAGTTTCCCTCGAATAATGGAGGAACAACAGGAGAGAGGAGGTGGAATTTATCAGATGGGCCACAATCAAATTCAATATCTGGGCAGACAGAGGGTGAAAGGAAGCTTCATGTGGACAAATATGTTTTCTTTGCCAATGAAACTGACCACGTCACAAAGTGGTGACGGCATCTGTGACAGGATTCCGTTCAAAACCTCGGTTCAATTAATCACCCCAAGAACATTAGTGTCAATGTGTCGGATTCTGACAGAAGGGGAAGATGCCTGGATAGTCCCTTCTCTGTCGGCCATTTCAGCATTTGTTCTCCATCAGTTCCGTTTCAAAAGGAGTTTCTGAGGATTTTGAAACTTGAGATTGGGTATTTGTTTCATTTCCTTGCCATTCCTGGAGCTGCAGCATTTGAGCAGCTGGGTTTGGTAAATACAAAGTAGTAAGAACAAACTATTTCAGATTCTACTTCTGTGGTGACCATGGTATACTCAGGGGATTTATGGAATTAAATCCACATCTTAGCCTCACAGCAACTCGTCATCAGTTTGGTAAAGCCGAAAGGTCTTGCTGTCGAGCCAAACAGGATTCCAACCTACAAACTACTGACCCGTAGACAGTTGCATTACCCATTGCGCCACTGGCCAGGACATTACGGCATGTATCCAGGCTGCAAAGCAGTGTTGTTAACACAAATATGAACAACAACGTTCATGTTCACAAGTTGAATAACCAGCAAAGATAATCACCATCACTGCTTCACATCAATGGCCCCCACTTTTTGAAGCAACAGACGCAAAGGAAATACGTCTGCCCTCATGAAGCTGACATTCACCAGATATCTGCGCTAGCATTCAATGCGATCTCTGTTAATCTGATAAATTTCAACTCTAGTTCCCTGCTTTTCGTCCATAAATCGAGGTAAACTCGAGTGTAACCACAATGGATGTTCCCGTTAATTTTCGTAGCTTTAGATTACTTTAACGATCTGTGCGACTTCACAGGAAATTCAATAATATGAAACAAGCTAAAACTCGCTTCTGTAAATTTAACTCAGTGCAGAGTCAGCCATATGAGAACGGTCACAGATCGTAAAAAATGCCCCTATTTCTCTCTGCACAGATTTGGTTCCCTACAAACTGGAAACAGGCCATTTGGACAATCAAGTGCACACTGACTGTTCAAAGAGGAACCCACAAGATTTACTCCCCTCTGAGTAATGCACCTAACTGTATCGGCAATTTAACATGTTCATTGCAACTGACCACTTTATATTGTGAGAGGAAACCAGAGAACCCGGAGGAAACCCGCAAATATTCAAGGAGCATATTCAAACTCCACAGAGACAGTCGCCAAGTGCTGGAATCGAACCCGATCAATGGCGCTTTGAGAGTGCAGAGATAACCACTGAACTCCTCCACGAGTAGAACGTTTGCAGGATTTCTCTCTTTAACTGAGACATTTACCTTTGGAACCATATCCCCTCAGTCCTCAAATATGTGTCCTGCTAAAAACTATTTCACTTCAGATTAAGATAGCTGAGCATCCTTTCTCTCAGCCAGATGTCCTTATGCTTCCTGCTTCATGTCAATAGAAATTGCTTCAGGTGTGTTTTAATCTCCAAGCATGATGTCCAAATGTTCCCTGCTCCATTCCAATAAGAACTGCACTTGGTGAGGTTGGAGCTTACAGCCTGACGTCCCAGTGCTTCCTTCTCAATATCAATAAAAATTGCAGCAAGGGAGGTTGGAGCTCGCGGACTGATATTCCAATAATTCCTGCTGCTCCATGTCAAAAAGTTGGTCCAGGTGCGGTTCAATCCCCCAGCCTAATGTCACAATTCTCCC
>NC_057717.1:35257977-35264789 GCF_004010195.1 Chiloscyllium plagiosum
GAAATAAAATTGATACGAAGTCATTTGTAAAGAAGTCTAGTATTTCCTCATTTTCTGTTCCAACATGGCTTAGATTTCAGAGCAAAGATATAAGAGTGTGAGTCAAGCAGTTCATCTGAGGAAGTAGATATTTTCATTTCTGTTGCTGACCGAATAAAACGGCAAATGTACCCTGTGTTGAAAAACTCGAAAATGTGAATTTGTGCAAATCATGATTAAGGATTTCTGGTTTTGGTTCACAAAGGTTGAGAAACGGCAGACAACGTCTAAATCAGGCATTTCTTACTCTAGATTTGAATTCAGTTGACAGAGACCATACATTGGTATCCAGTGTTTGCTGTGACATCAGCAATTGAGAGTTCCCCTTCATACTGAACTAGGCCACCTTGGCATGTAAAGCAAATGCGGTATGACTGGTACAGAAAGAATCAATGCCCGTTAATTGGCCTTACACAGCACAGCCATCGGAGGTGTATAATTCGACTTATATTTAGCAACAAGGAGGACAGAAACTTAGAAGAGAAAGTGGGGCTGGAAAAGGTCAGTAACTTGGAGCAGCAGGAGAATTGACGATTCTGGATTAAGCACTTCATCATCGCCAATACTCTTTCCACGGGGAGAAGGCAACACAACAATGTTTCACACAGTAATTAATCCGGAATAATTACATTCCTTTTCACCAAGGCAACGGATATGGACGAGCAAATTCAAACACAGTTTTGCTAATGTGAACATCAAACACTGATGCATGGTTCACGTCAATCTAAAAGGCTACCGCCTGTAACAATGGAACAAGAATAATGCTGCCTCGTTTTGAACCGGGGATGTCCCGTGTCTTATGTGAATTTTGGTTGGGAAAATTTCCTCTGGAGCACCGAGTCGATAGAAAGCATGTAACTTCCCACTTAAACAGGATAGCCACAACTACTGCAGACACCAGCGCATATACAGGACCGCTCCAGAGACAAATTTGAAAAAGGAGGTTCATGCAGCAATTAGTTGGAATTGTATTGCTTTTCGCCAGGAAAGTAGTGTTGGGCGACTAAATTCAAAACGAGGTTTGCTGAAGAGACTGCAATCAATCCCCATCCATCACAATCCGGAAGCCTGTCGCCCATAAGGAAGGAACAGCAATGTTTCTGCCCGTCTCTGAACACGGCCTCTTTCGCAGAAGCTGATACTTCTTCTCGACAGAAAGCATCAGGGCTCGCCGACTGCTCTCTTAAAAATACTTACCGCCCGTGGTGGGAAATTCCGTGCGTATTCAGAACAAGGAAGAATAGATATCGAATAAAATCGTAGACAACAATTAATTGGACTTGTATTCACTTTCACCACAGCCGAGGAATGGCTGGGACATTCAATGGAAAGTTTACTTGCAAGATCAGCAAGCAATAAGATCCACCCATGTTCAGAAACAAGCCTATCATTTTTTTGTGCTCGACAACTGGAAACAGGGATACTTCAGTTTGGAGGAGAACGTGATAACCGCTCCCCCACAGAAACACAGCGGGGACAGTGACCCGATTTAACTGCCCCATTCCCCCCCACCACAACCCAAGCGGTAATTGCTTTTCTCACGAGTGATCATATTTGCTGCGCTGGCATCATACCAAACTCAGTCACACACAGAGACATTGTAACAAGCTGCCAATACATATGGAGGGGGCAGGGTTCAGACCCACGTTGGAAACCACACTGGTTCCTAAAAGCAGGTAGAGTAAGCATTGCAGAGAGAATGCTGTAGATTTGTGTTGAGACTCACATCTACTATCATCACATGGTAGAACAGACGACTTGGACTGAAAGGCCTATGCGGCCTCCTCTACCTTCTGGTCTCTGGCTATCAGGTACGGAAGGAGACAGAAACAGAGTTACTTATTTAGTTCGAGGACCTCACGTCAGAGCTACTAAACATGTTGAGATGGGATATGTCTGTAACAAATCTTGAGCCTGTCAAAATGGCCAGAGAGTAAATAATAAAAGAGAAGCTAAGGATAAAGTTGGCAGTCAGGAGATATTCAATAGAAAGGGAGGGGGCAGAAAGGCAGAGGGAGATGGACATGAAAAAAGATGCAGACAGACGTGCTGATATTTTAGGGCAAATTCTATGTTTGTCACAGAAACAGAAAATGGGAGAGTTATCCTCGACCAATCAGTTCTCCCTGCTCTTGGAATGTTTGACTGACTCGCTCCCAGAGATCACTATCGTCCAGCACTGAATACTCACAACACTGCTCAACCCCAATCCCATACCATTTACCAACAATAAACTGTTTGTTGCGTCAACTCGCATAGGCACACAAGAAGATAATTTTCCATGTGAGTTGTGAAACATTCACTGAAAGTTCCCTATGTTTTCCATCACAATCTTCTAATCAGTTAATTTCACTTCAGCACCATTTGAAATGGAGCCATCACTGACATTCCCCGCAGCAAGTGGCCATTTTAATGCACGGTGGAGTGGAACCTACACCTTTGAAAGGGACATCATGCATCGTACATTTACCTACACTGATCGACTTGTCTTGGCAACTCGCAGTGAATTGAAGAGACTTTTCCCTCAGAAACGGACGTGTCAACGAAAGAATGAGAGTGCCCACAGTGAAAGTTGAATGTAGAGCTCGGATCCAGTGCGAAAATGAAAGCACCCATTTTGCAACGACCCAGAGATCAGCAGTCTCAAACGCTCAAATTAAAACCGCCAGAACACCCGTAGCCCTTTCGTATACAAGTGTGGACAGTACTGGAGTTGTGATATCGACAGCAGTGAGGTTTAAATCCACAGCTGGATAGAGACTGGTGCAAAGATCCAGCGCCACAGACCGCTGGGCCACGCTACCCCACGAAAGAAGCCCAGCAAATCTGTCGTGACTAGTATTTCAGCATCCTGATCCCCCACACCCCCTACCCCCAGTTGTGTGAAAGTGGGTTAGATCAATTGTGTGGACGGTTGTTTTATGAATCAGAGTAACACGAATACCACGCATTCAGTCTCTGCACCAGCTAAGGTCGCCCTAAAAGTCTCAGCTTTTTATGCTTGCCCCTTGCTTGAAGCTCGGTGACTCTGAGGGTAAAGCACCATCAGTCGTCTCTGTCTCACAAGTGAGGCAGTTGTCCCATTATCTCTGGGGCTCCGGCAACTTTAATTAGATAACTTTGTTTGTACAATGAAAAGGGAATAATTGGCAATTTAGCTGTCAGAGAGCTCTTGTGGGAGATTGAATAATGCAATGATAGAACTCTTCATTAAGATAGAGATTGACAGAGTTGATTCTGAGTCGAGGGGATAAAATCTGAATAGAGTAAATTACGATGGCAGAAGGAGGAAAAGGTTACAATAAATTGGGGAACAGAACTTAACTGCATGACAAACATCTATCGAGCCTTCTCGAGTCTTTTTAAATCTTCCTCCTCTCACATTAAAAGTTTACTCACTGATTTTGAAATCCGTCATCCAAGGTAAAATGAATCTGCCATTTACGTTGTCCATACCTTTTAACACTTTATAAACTACGCTCAATCTCGTACATTCCACTGAAAACGAGTCCCAGTCTTTCCAGCTGCTCCATCAAATACAAAATCTCCATTCCCAACAAAAACCTGACATATCTTTACTGCACCTTCCCCAGCTTAATAATATTCTTCCTCAACATTACGACTCCTGGCAATGCCTCACCAACGCCCTGTGCAACCACAAGATGACGTATCAACTCCTATTCTCAACGGATTGAGCATCATAAACATTTCCTGTACCACCCGATCTACATGACATGCAAACTTCAAATAATTATGCGCCTGAACCCCTTGGGATTCTATTGGACAACATCACCCAAATGCACACTATTAATTATCTAAGTATTGATCATCGGATTTATCCTAATTAAACACAGCCTGCTGATCCTTCGTCGAGTCACATATTGATCTTTGTAATCTCAGACAACTTTTTTCATAGTCGACTCTGCCACCAATTTTGCTGGCATATACAAAATTATTTCCCAGGCTTGGCATATTTTAATTTAAATAACTTATATAAAACGGACGAGCAGAAGTGGACCCAGCACCGATCCCTGTCATTGACTGTTGCGAACAATCCTCCATTCTGAAAAAGAATCAACCGTCACATTCCGTGTCTGTATCATGCTATCAGATCAATTTTATATCCAACTGGAAAGCTCACCCTGATTCACATGTGACATAACTGGAAGCATAAATCTACCATATGGAACCTTGTTAAAGCAATTACCAATATCCAAGTGAAAAATGTCTTATGGCTCTGCCCTCATAAATCTTCTCAGTTATTTTCTCATAAATGCAATCATGTTTGTGAGACTCAATTTCCCTCACCCAAAACCATGCTGAATATATTTTTTTAAAACTCAGAATGCGAAAAAATCCTGTCTTTTAGAATCATTTCCGATAACTTACCCACCACCAAAGCTAGACTCACAGTCCTGTAGTTCACGGGTTTCTATGTGCAACCTTTCTGAAATAAATGCACAACATTGGGTAATCCTAGGGTATTAGGCACTTCACCTGTGGTTATAGATGATAAATTATTTCTGAAAGGGGCCCCATATTTTGCTCACAGCCTTGTAGAATCTCTTTTGATTATCGTGATTGGGCAAAATTATCTCACATCAACTCTCAAATAACCTATATGTCAACATTAAGAGAATACTGAACTAAATCTCACAAATGTTTCAGCATTTCCGATTTTGGAAGCCTTTTCCCTTTCAGAAAGTATGCTATGTCTCTACTCTTCTGCCCAATACGTCTGACCACGCACTATTTCATACAGTATTCCACATGCCAAATATTTATACACTCTCTGCGATTGTCCAGGTCATTCTGCAGCCTTCCCCATTCTAAATACGAATTATCTGTCCCCGTATCATTGTCTCATCTGAAAACGTAATAATAACGCCCTCTATTCCTTTAACCAGATCATTCATGCATAAATTGAACAGTTATGGTTTCAACACAAACACCTGATGAACTCCACGAGTCACCGCCTGCCATCGTGAAAGAGCCCCGGTATCCCAACTCCATGTTTTCTGCCAGTCAGCCACTCCTCAGTCCATGCCAGGACCTTGCCACTAACACAATGTATTCTTATTTAACACCTTCCCAAAATGCACATTGTGAAATGCCTTTTGGAAATGCAAACAACTTACATCCAGTGGCTTTGCTTTGTTTCACTTGCTCTTCGATTCCTCAAAGAATTCTACAAGATTTTATGAAGCACTGCCCTCTCTTCATTTCCTCTGTGAACACATCCTTACAACGACATGCCACGTTGAGTTTAACATGTTAATGGGATATTAGTTCCAGAGAACCTGAATAGCACTTCGCACAGACGAGACACTTGCAAAGTTTATCATCAATGTGAACACGTTAATGACAAAACAGTCCCCAGTAAATTGTACCGTGAATCCCATAGTAAGAGCCTTGAGAAAATCTCTCCTCAGTGTGAACAAGTTGATGGGACTTTTGTTGCACAGACTTTCTAAAGGACTTCCCACTGTCTTAGCATTTGAAAGGTATCTTCTCAGCGTGCACCATGCGTATTCGAATGCTCTGTGTCAGTGTGAACGAGCTGCTGATGCAGCATGTGAGATGACTGAGTGGATCCCTTCCCACACACTGGACAGTTGTGACTCCATCAATGAGGTTCCAGCTCATTTGCGAAAATGAATCTTTCCCCACAATCCCTTCAGTTGCACAGTTTCCACCCGAGAGGAAACTGCGGTTTGTGGCTTTGATGATTGGCCAAAGCTTTGCCCAAACCCACAACACGCATACCGTTTCTCTCCCACTGTAAACTGGATGTTTCCTTCCATGTTCAATATCTGATCACGTATCATTTTTGATGAAATTGACAACCCCATCATATTATGTTTTGTAAGTCTTTCCCTTCTAATATCCTGTGAAATTAATGTCAAAGAAAAGAACAAGAGACTGAGAGATAATGTCTCTCAAGACTCTGTCTTCTATGTGAAGTTAGCGACTGAAAGAGATGGAATACCAATACCCAAAACTTGACCAGAGCGTCGTCAGAAGCTTCCAAACACTCCGTCCCCACGAACGTGAAACAGCAGCGCAGCAGATTGATGTGAACACCATCACTTTTAGTTTGATTCGATCAGGTGAGATTCCCTGAAGTGTGGAAGCACACACTTCAGCACAACAATTTCAGACCCACCCTACAAAGAATAACCCACTAAGGCCCATTTGCATCCTACTTATCAGGTTAAACCAGATTGCACATTTTTGCACTGTGGGAGCAAACCCGAGCACCTGGAGAAAAGCCACACAGACAGGGAGAAAATCTGCAAACTTCGCTGCTGCTCGCATTTCCAGTGCGAGCAGCAGCGAAGGTAAGACCGTTTGGTTTTAAAAGTGCTTACCGGTAGCGGGCAGCGGTGTTTTTTTTTCTCTTTCACTCTCTCTTCACAGAAAGAGCGGGAGCACCAGGGGGAAGTGACGACGACCAGAGTGGCAGCCGGGAAGGAAAGCGGTGAGTATTTATAGTCACCCTTCGAAGCGGTCGGTCATTTCCAGTGCGAGCAGCAGCGAAGGTAAGACCGTTTGGTTTAAAAAGTACTTACCGGTAGCGGGCAGCAGTGTTTTTTTTCTCTTTCACTCTCTCTTCACAGAAAGAGCGGGAGCACCAGGGGGAAGTGACGACGACCAGAGGGGCAGCCGAGACCCAGAAGCAGTTAGTGTAAGCTTACCTGGGTAAGTTTTTTCCCCCCTTTAAAAGCGCGAAGGAGAGAACAAGTATACCGTTTTGGATACTTGTGGGGGGG
>NC_057717.1:35268249-35297381 GCF_004010195.1 Chiloscyllium plagiosum
TCAGTGTGAGGTGATTCACTTTGGGAAGAATAACAAAAAGATGGGGTACTGGGCTAATGGTCGGATACTTGGTAGTGTGGATGAGCAGAGGGATCTTGGTGTCCATGTACACAGATCTCTGAAAGTTGCCACCCAGGTAAATAGTGCGGTGAGGAAGGCATATGGCGTACTGGCTTTTATTGGTAGAGGAATTGAGTTCCGGAGTCCTGAGGTCATAATGCAGTTGTATAAGACTCTGGTGCGGCCGCATCTGGAATATTGTTTGCAGTTTTGTTCGCCATACTATAGGAAGGATGTGGAGGCACTGGAACGGGTGCAGAGGAGGTTTACCAGGATGTTGCCTGGTATGGTAGGAAGATCGTATGAGGAAAGATTGAGACACTTGGCGCTGTTTTCATTAGAGAAAAGAAGGTTTAGGGGTGACATGATTGAGGTGTACAAGATGATTAGGGGGTTAGATAGGGTTGACAGTGTGAACCTTTTCCCGCGTATGTAGTCGGGTATTACAAGGGGGCATAGCTTTAAATTAAGGGGGGGTAGATATAGGACTGAAGTTAGGGGTAGGTTCTTCACTCAGCGAGTCGTAAGTTCATGGAATGCCCTGCCAGTAGCAGTGGTGGACTCTCCCTCTTTATGGGCATTTAAGCGGGCATTGGATAAGTATATGGAAGATAGTGGGTTAGTATAGGTTAGGTGGGCTTGGATCGGCGCAACATCGAGGGCCAAAGGGCCTGTACTGCGCTGTATTCTTCTATGTTCTATGTTCTATGTTCTATGCCCACAGACAGACACTGGAGGCTGAAATCGCATCTGGGCTTCGACTGCTGTGAGGCATCAGCATTAACCACTGAGCAACCATGCCGCTTAGTGATCTGCAGATTTCTCTCCAGTTTGCACACCATCCTGACTTGTCAGACATCCACACCTGGAAGAGTAAAAAACTCCTCAACAAAGCTACCTTGCAGTGCAGGTTCATAGCGCCTTGAAAGTGGAGTCGCAGGTAGATAAGATAGTGAAGAAGGCGTTTGGTACGCTTTCCTTTATTGAACGTAGTATTGAGTACAGGAGTTGGGAGGTTATGTTGCGGCTGTGCAGGACATTGCTTCGGCCACTGTTGAAATATTGCGTGCAATTAGTGTCTTCTTCCTATCGGAAAGATGTTGTGAAATTTGACAGGGTTCAGAAAAGATATATAAGGATGTTGCCAGGGTTGGAGGATTGAGGTATGGGGAGAGGCTGAACAGGTTGGGACAGTTTTTCCTGGAGCGTCGGAGGCTGAGGGGTGACCATACAAAGGTTTACAAAATTATGAGGGGCATGGATAGAATAAATAGTGGGTGGTACGTGAATGGAGTGACGTGCCAGAGGATGTCGTGGAGGCTGGTACAATTGCAACATTGACGAGACATTTGCACGGTTAATTGAAAAGGGAGGGTTTGGAGGCTATGGGCCGGGTGCTGGCAGGTAGGACTAGATTGGGTTGGGATATCTGGTCGGCGTGGACAGATGGACCGAAGTATCTGTTTCCATGCTGTACATCTCTATGAAACTATGACTCTCTGGCAAAATTGTGGCCTTTCTTCAGCCTCCAACACAAACGCTAATGCCTCGACGTTGTATCCATCCCTCTCCCTGGCAACTATCTGAGTGTGAAAAACACGCGTCACAACCATGGTGAAATGCTTCACCCCGAAATGTGTTTTCAAACACATATCACCATTGCCACCAAGACTGCCCACCTAAGTTACACAACCCCAATCCACCTATGTTCTGTTCATCTGCTGCTGAAACTCTCATGAATTATTTTGTTCTCCGTGGACCTAACCTCTAATACACTGAGAGCCGTCCTCCCACCTTCCCTCTCGGCACTTTTCTGATTTTCGCTGCCTCTATTAATGAGTTTACATGAATTCTGTTTAATATTTCATTGTTCCTTCCATTTCCTGCATCTGAATGAGGTTTCAACCAAGTACATTCTCATTTTTACCAGCTTTATCTGTTCACTAGAAGTCCAACAATGGTGTAAGGGAAGGTTATTCACTCACAGGTTATTCACTCATCCAAAACTTACACATCATCCAAAACCCTGCTCCTCTGTCAGGATTCGCATCACTTCCGGTTCACCCACCAACTCGTATTCCGACAGATGCATTTTAACTTCACTTCCTTCTATTCAAACCTCTTCGTCATTTGCTCTCGACCCAGACCTGTAATATCCTCGGGCTTCCAGCCCTCTCAAGTACAATGAGGTCAGGTAAATAATTGCTAACGCAGCCAGCGATTCGCATATTCAGATATTGATTTCTTTTTACAAATGCCCTTTCATTTATCTGCGTTACATGTAATTCTAACTTCCTGATAATTGTCGATTTTAACTGTTACACATTTGGTTCCTTAAACCTTCGGCTATGAATGCCATGAATTGTGACACATGTTCACTAACCTTCCCTCTGTCTCAACCTCAGATTTGCACTGTAAAATATGTTTTGAAAACTGCATATTTGGCCAGTCAATATTTTGTAAACTCCATATTATCTCATAATTTGATTGGTGCGGAAATTTGTTGTCATAATGATGTCATTTATTTTTTATTGATTTTGACACAAATTGCAGGCCCTTCTCCATTTATTGGTGAATAACTACTTACAGTATGGATACTACGTTCAGCTGTAAAAAATAACTAATCTAGAGAGTCAATGGATTGAATAATAAAATATCTAAGACAGTTGAACGCATTCTCGGAGATAATGGAAGAAAGATCTTTACAGAGAGTTGATCAAGGACAGCAGAGATGAAACGGTGCAATAGATGGATATTGATTCAGATTCACATTAGATGCATCACGTCAGCCAAAGCGCCATGTAATGCTTTCACAGATAGCAGAGTACCGCACGAGAAGCTGAACTCCGTCGATTACTCAGCAGGTCTGGTTGCATCTGTGAAGAAAACTCTGAGTCAACATTTTGCTTCCATAGTTCAGTGAAACGGAAACATTGACGCTGATTTCTCTTTATAAATACTTACAGACCTGCGGTGTCTTTACCACATCTTGTGGTTTTATTTCCAATTTGCCGCATTGGCTCTTTATTTCATTTTTATTTGGTGCTAATCATTGAATCGCTGTGCTGGGTTATGAGCCACCATTGTAGAAACTCAATTTATTGGTATTATAAATACCACGATTTTTTCTATTTATCAACGACGAGCATAATTGACCTATATAATGCATGTAATAGGGAATAAAATGTCCTTTGTGTTCTCCAGGGCTATAATATCACAAATTCTGACAGTGAGCCTCACATTTAACGATAAAGTCACCATTTTACTTCTGGACTTTGATGAGAGACAGACAACTGCTGGTTGTTTACTTTGAGGGACAGTATACGACAGATGAGCAGAAGGAATGCAAAGGCGAGTCATTCGTAGTAGCCATGACGAATTTAATCCAAAACTGATGGCATCATTAGGAAAAATGGAAAAATGCTCCGAGAAAGAGTTTGATTTTCAGAAATATCTTCAAGGAGGAAAATCTAGCGTTCATGTTCCAACAAACAGCAACGTTTCCTGTCAGTGATTAAGTGAATTCTGTTCGTCCCATGGAACCCCTCAAGTCATGGAATACCTATTTATTTGAGCAATGCAACGTTAGAACACACAAGGTCAAGTGCTGAAATCTGTGTTCAGAAGTGTGTTTTTAGATGACTGGCACTGATATAATGCGCCAAAGAGATTGACTGATTGCTCATAAAACTCAGCGAATCGTCATCAATTTGCATTTGAACAAGAAGACAATAACAGTGTCAAGAAGTTGCAAGCATTGCACGATCCTTCACTGGTCCCCCAGTTGTTAGGAATCAGCACTCTCACTGCTATTTTCTGGTTTTAATTCCGAGTTAGCGAATGAGAATCAATTGTTCCTGTAAACAATCTGAAAAATAAACATTAATTCCTGTAATTAAAGACAGTAAAGGGAAGAGCTCTGTCGGAGTCAGTGAGAGTTTCACAACAGAGATGAACGCCAATGGTGGAAAGGCTGGTATCCATTGTCTTGCCCTGTACATACACAGTACTACAACAAACTTTTTATTGTTCGTTGAAGATTTAACTTCTTGAATGCAGAAAAGTTGGTTCACTTGTAGGGCAGCCTACTATCAGATTGTTTAAATCAGAACGGTGGTTGCACATTTCAGACAGAGATGAGAAAGAATTCAGGAGAAAATTCCTGCAGATGCTGCAGTCCGTATTGAAAACAATAAATGGTGGAAATCACAACGGGTTAGCCAGCATACACGGAGAGAAAGCAGGTTCATGTTTTTAGTCTAGATGACGATTCATCACATGTGAAGTGTGATGTCAAGTGTGATGTGGAGTGTGGAGGATGCAGTGTTTATGCAATCGTGAGGAACAGATTGGTCTGTTGCGAGCGAAATGATGTAAATTATACAGATTAAGTGACTGGAATGTGAGAAGCGCCGAATAATAGTGTGACTGTGAACGCACTTCCACTCCTTCCCTTGCTTATCATAACCTGTTGCATTGTCTGTCCCATGTCCTCTCGTTCCTCCACCTACTGGAATGGGACTCCCTGTTGTTTCTAATCTGGCAGATGGACAGCTGATTCCTGTACCATCCTCTCTTTCCGTGGAATTCCGAACATAATGGGCTGTAGGGTCTGGCTCATAACGTATATTCAAGGCTGAGAGCGACACATTTTTACTCAGTAAAGTTATGAAGGGTTATGAAGACATGCATGAATGTGCATTTCAGTATTATCGGTTCCGATATGAGTTCGCTAAATCGCGGAACAGACTTGGGCTGAATGTTCTCTTTCTGCCTCTGAAATTAATTGTGTACAAATATGAATCTGCAAAGCTGACTTCGTTAAATTTTGCCAAGTTAAACCGAGGTGAGATGTACAAAGGACGTGAAACAAAGTACAGCCATTTTGGATGATTGATTACGTGTGATCAGTGTAACAGGGTACGCAGGATAACCCGCCTTCAGCATCCACACTGAGCTTGGCTCCACGTGGTCCACACTCACCTCTCACAAACGACCACTGACCATCCCTTATTCTGCCATCCCATCTGTTCATGTTTTAAGCCAAGTGCACGTGGCAATAGCAGCCGACATTGCTGTTGTCGGACTGTCACATGCAGGGAGGTGATCCTGATGGGTCCACAGCATAATTCGTCTTCGAAAGATCAGGGTGTATTTGCTATTGATTATTATAAATGCTAACTATTAATAGACCGTAGCATTGAAAGCACTGGATCCTAAAGAACGGATTGTCCGGGAATATCATCTTGTATACTATCTAAATTAGCATTGCGTTCTCCCGTTTTTCGTTCGATTCCTTCGACACTGTCTTGGTTTTGTTACATGTGCTTGGTCTATGACACATAGGCTATTGATCCATGTATTACCTTGCAGTTTATCACGCATGAGATCATCTCTCTCACATGGTAATGCACTGGTTCTGTAGCTCAGTGGTTAGAACACTGGCCTTGTAAATTCAAAATGCTCTTGAAGTACCCCATTCCTGCTTGTCTTCACAAGAAATTGTGGAAGATCATTCAGAAGGACAGGAAGCAGCTGACGTAACGAATGTACCTATTTCACATGATGAGAGAGTTCAGTCAGTATAAACGACAGAGTGACAGAATCTCCAGTGAAAAACAAAAGCCAAAAACTGTGTCAGTAAGAAACAATGCAAGGATCCCAGCAGTCAACCCCGGTGGCACAGCAGCCTGAGTTCCTTTCCCGCTCCGAAAACACAGGGCTTCTTTGTCCCTAACATGCAATAGAGAGACAAAAACATTACTAAACAGAGGGTGGTTGAATTGGGAAATCACTGGAATGGATCGCAGAGGCAGAAACACACATAACCTTCAGAAGTATTCAGATGTGAATTTGTGATGCTCAGGCATACAGGCCAGGTGATGGAAAATGCGATAATGATTGTTTTAAGGAGCTTGAAGGCTGTCGACCAACCTGGGCATCACACTCCGACATTCTTCACTGGTGGTCTAAGACTTAAGATTCCGTGCCTTCAGTTCGGCGTCCCAGTTTCGATTTCCCCATCGGGCAATGACGGCTTTTTCGTTCCTGACACAGACAAAAACGCATGTCGAGTATCTGTGACAGGAGTCCTTTCAATGTCCCGAATCAACTAATGTCGCCAAGAACATGATAGTCAATTTCCAAGGTTCTTCAAGGAGATGAAAGTGCCTCGATAGTCCCCCCTCAACCGGACATTTCACCCTTCATTATAATCTGTTTCCGCTTCAAATTAATTTCTGAAGATTTTGAAAGCTAAGACATGTCTTTGTTTTTTTTTCTTTCATAATTCTGTGAGCCGCAGCAATTGGGTATTTGGGTTTGGTAAAGGTAAAGTGCCCACGAGTTGCATGTCGGACCATTTCCTCTTCCTCTTCTCTTTCGGCACGGGTCAACACTCCTGCCTTATTTAAAACCAGCTACAATGAATAGATTTATCCCTTGCAGTCATCCGTAAAACATCCGAGTAGTCAAGAACTATTTAATATTAAAATTAACAACTTTATTTCTCAAGGTGTAACAGAATAATTAATTAACCACGATTTACAAATTCTTCCTGAAGCCTATCTTTTACCTTCACTTCTATATTGCTCGTCTGATGAAAGTCCCAATTAACATTTACA
The DNA here is from genome assembly GCF_004010195.1 of Chiloscyllium plagiosum. Lineage (NCBI taxonomy): Eukaryota > Metazoa > Chordata > Chondrichthyes > Orectolobiformes > Hemiscylliidae > Chiloscyllium > Chiloscyllium plagiosum. The sequence goes on from NC_057717.1 coordinate 35,274,933, forward strand.
AAACCAAACTTCTTATCACGAAAGCAGGCAGCTTTCCTACTTCTATTTGTATAATCCTGCATCTTTTTATCTTCTTCTTAGGAATTTCTGCGTCCTAGGTTACTGGTCGAAAAGGTACCTTTTAAAAGAGGCATTTTTCAAGCGATGCAGTTCTATGCTGTTCTTGGTAGTTCTCCTCCTAATAGTTCAATTTTGCCCCAGGCTTTTATGCCCAAAGCGACAGATTGTGTCATTTGCTTTTAAGATTTTCTATATAACTCAATACAATTAGGATTTGAGTTTGATATGTTTCGAGGTATACTTTAAGTGAATTGCAGAATTCGATTTTGCGTTTTTATCTCATACCAACTCAGTGAGTTTTATTTATTCTAAAACAAATGTTACTTTGTAAATTCTCCAGCAATCAGTGTACTTGCAAATCCATCACTGTCTAAATATGTATCCAATCAACATGACACTTCGATGATGGAGGGAGGAAAATGACTTGTTTTCGGGATCATCTACTGAAGAGATTCCAACGCCTGCATATCAGGAATTCAAACCTCCTCCTAGCTTCAGAACAACTTTTCGTAAGTGTGTGTGAAGCTTGCCAGTCTTGCTGTCGTCCCATATACGAATCATACCTACAATGTCCTAATCCGGAATCAGACACAATATCCATTGCATCACTGTCCTCGCGGGTGCTTTGTCGTTGCATGCCGCAGAGTTGTGATGTTCACATGGACATGCGAAATAGCAGCCATGTCCACAAGTTGAACGACCTGTCAAGATAATCAATTTTGCTGCTTCAGTACAATAGCACCCACGATGTGAATTGGCAAGATTTGCAAAGATAACTTGTCGCTACACATGAAGCTTCCATTCACCCGTTGTCTGCTCAGCCATTGAGTGGGAACATTGCTAATCTGAAAATCACTCATTTCCATTTCCTGCATTTTCCCCAACATCGCGAAGAAATCCCGAGCTGAATCACAACATTCGACAATTCCGTTAATTTTTGTTGTGTTCATTACTTTAACCAACTGAAAGAAATCGTAGGAAACTGAAAAAATATGAAAGAGACTAAAAATCCCTTCCAGAAATTTAATAAAGAGAGAAAACATTGTCTCCGTTCCACTTTACACCGAATAGATTCTTCACAGTTTGGAAACAGGACAGTTGGCTCAACACGTGCACATCGAACTTCCAAACGATAAACCACCAGGCACATTTCCCTCTGACTAAAGCGCCTAAACCTCTGGGCAATTCAGCAGGGCCAAACCATCTGATAATTTATGGATTGGAGAAGGAAACCAGAGAACCAGGAGGAAACCCATGCAAGCAGAATGAGAACGTGCAATCTCCACACGGACGGTCAGCTGAGACTAGAATCGATCCCAGATCCTCGCACTCTGAGGCTGCAGTGAGAACCACTGAGCTCCTGAAAGATTTGAACCTTTGCAGGATTATTCTTGATAACCGAGACATTTCCCTCAGGCAGATATTCCCTCAATCCACAAAAATGTGTCCTGCCAGAAATTATTTCACCTCACATTAAAATCTTTCCCTCAGCCTGATGTCCAAGTTCACCCTTCTCCGTAGCAATAGGAGCTGCTTTGGGTGAGGTTGGAGCTCCCAGCCTGATGTCCAATACACCCTTCACCATGTCAATGTAACTGGTACAGTTGAGTTTGGAGCTTCCAAACTAATATCCAATACTCACCGTTACTTCATGTCAACAGAAGCTACTCCAGGTGAGGTTGAAGCCAGCCGCGACATTTTGCGCCCATCTGCACTGTCTTGAATGGATTTTGCGCACATCTATTGTATCACTGGAGCCACATGCCTGCACTTCCCCAACCTCATTTCCAATTGAGTCTTCCGGGCTGAACGACCCAGCTTCTCGGATTCTGGGCTTGTGAACTGGAATTATATGATATATAGGAGCAGTGGTTCGTTGCTTTTGTGAGCAAATTGGTAAAATAACCAATGTGAAGCTACATTGTTATTGGGAATACGTTTCAACAATACCCTGCAGTACCCCTAACCCTTTGATGTTTTGTTTAAATCTGTCGATATCAGCCTTCAGCAAACTCTAATTTAAAGATTCATCCCTTTCTGAGCAACCACATCTCAGTAACTGTTTGACAACTGTGTTGTGCATGTGGGGATGTACCCGAAACATCCTCTAATACGACCGTCATTGCTTTTCGCGTCTTCCTTTGTGTTGTGGCTGCCGCAAGTTCTGTTCCAATCTGAGTCATAGCAATGGGCAACTTTCCATTTTATGCCAAGTAATATTTGCGTAGCAAACGCGGGTATGAATCAGTCATATGTTACATAAAAATACTCTTCGAGGTGATGATGTTTTGCCTTTAAGTATGCGTTTTCACACATCACAGCGTTTCATGCAATAGGATTCAAACGAAACCTTTCTCGGAGATTTCTCTCCCTTCCACGATCAGTAAACGATCTTTGCCTCACTCCTCCAATTTCACTGAGACATTGTACAATCTAAAACTCACATTGACACCATTCAGTCTGCGCTGTTGCATTCACTGTTGCTGGGTGAATGCGCCCAAATCCCACCGTCGGGAACTTCCAAACAGTCCATCGATTAAGATGCTTGGCTGTGAGATTAATCCTCATACAGCAGGTTTTACTGACATCGACCAGACATTATTGGAGTATCATGCTCAGGGAAAGGACAGAGCGAAGTATTTAGCAAATTGGAATTTATTGGAAACGGACAGTTTTTGTGGCTTTCTGCGCCATTTATTTCATTTGTTCATTCTGTTAGAGCCAGAGTATTGTGTGCAGTTCTGCAAATCAAATTACAGCAGGAATATCATAGCACTGGAAACGGTGCCGAAGACATTTAACAGGATATTGGCTTGTTGAAGAGTTTCATTTGTGGAGAAATATTGGACAGACTGGTTTTATGTTTCTTACAGTAGAGGAGATTTTGAAATGACGTGATTGAAATACAAAATAATGAAGGATATGGATCGGGTAGACTAAACGATCTTGATCGATCACCACAGAGCAAAGATTTAAGTTTAAAGGCAAATAGAGTTGAAGATTTACGCAATAAAACCTAATCAGCCAGCAGGTGTTTGAAGCTGGAGCCCACTTTCTGTCAGAGTCGGAGTAACAGAAGCCCACATAACCTTCAGAGGCATTCAGGAGTGATTTTGTGATGACAAAGCCAAAGAATGAAAAATGGTATGAGGAAAATCAAGCGGTTGTTTCTGACAAGAGCTCTTTGAAGGTGTTTTAAGGGCTATCAGGCAACATGCACAGTAGCTTGCTATCGGCTTCCTTGGTGGTCTAGTGGTTCAGATGCAGCGCTTTCACCGCAATGGCCCAGGTTCCATTCCTGGTCAGAAAATAAAATGTGCTGTTTTTCTTAAACAGCAGTAACCCACGGTTGAAAATAGAGCATTTGTGACGGGAGGACTTTCAATGCCTCGAATCGATTTCTGCCCAAGAAGAAAAAAAAAGAGACAATGTTCTATCCTGTTAAAGAAGCGGATGGTGCCTCGATCATCCCTGCTCAGTCGAACAGTCCAACCATCCTTCTTCTTTGATTCCACTTCAGAAAGTGTTTCGAAAGATTCTCGAAGCTGCGACTTGTCTGTTCATGTTGTTTCCTTGCATTCCCACGAATCGCAATGATTGGGTGAGTGAGTAATGGAGATGGAAAGGTGCCCATGAAGCGCGTGTGGGACAATTTGAGATCCCCTCCTGTGATCATGTCAGGACATTGCTTCTGATGTTATTGCGGACATTGTTTGAAGGTTCCTGCAGGTCAGGAAATTCAACGTCAGTTCGACGTCAGAAGAAATAGGACGATTGGTTTGTAAGCGCAAAAAAGCCGACATTGTTTTCCAGCCAGTTAGGATTCGAAGCTTCACTATCCCGACGCGCAATCAGGAGCGTTATTCATGACTGGCTCCGACATGAATGGCACGATCATCAGCAGTTGGAAGACAGCATTACCACGCAGATACATTATCTCAGTGTTTGGACATGTATCACCGTTTGAGAACCAACTCAGAGAGGTACAAGTGACAGAGAGTCGTCGTAGACTGGATGGCCTTATGGCTTCAGTCTGCGTGGGAATGACACCACGTGAGTATGCCACCACGTGATTATGCCCTCCCTCCCCCTGTCTCGGGGCAGAAGGAGAAGCAATAACTCATTTTTAACACTCACTGCAGCGTTGGACTCTGCAGATGACTGTCACTCAGGAAGAATTTCTCTTCAGTTCGCTTCATCTGGGAAAATTTGGGCTCAGATGTTAACTGCTTGCCCGATCGCAGGAAAGAAACAGACGCCCGTGTTGCATAAGACTTTCTGCAGGATTTATATATAAAGCCGAACTCTGAACACCAAACAAGCTGGAAGCAAGATAACTCATATTCGTTTACCTGGAGGAAGAACCTGCAGTATCCATTTCTTCCTTTCCCGAAATTTCTACATCTTTCTATTTCTCGGATAAAAAGAGATTCGGAAAAATCCACAATCAAAGTTGCTCATTTACTACCGTGTAACTGATTCCACCCACCGTGATTGACACTGGGCAGAAAAGCGAACGGGCTGTGCCCTGTCCCAGCACAGCTTGCAAGTAGAAACAAAATGGTTTCATTGTCCGCCAGTGGAGACAGTCTGGTTCCTTAATTCGGGACAAACAGCAACGTCGGTGAGCAGTTAGACAGAATGGGAAGCAGATACTATGGAAACACTTTGCTGCTCCAAATTTCAGGAGTGATGAGGAATGAATTTCAACAAGGGACGTAGTCAGCCGCTGGCACAGTGTATAACACGACCAGTCTGCATGGCACTGCTCCTGGAATATCATTTTGTTGTCCTTTTGGGCATTCAGTGATTTAGATATGTGGTTCAAATTCAGGACGGAACCATCTGTCCTTTCTCCACTTACGCAAAAATGATCAATGGATTTTCTCAAAACGTAGTTCCTGTAAATTATGTCGGACGGCCTGAAGTCGGGATGGGAAGAGCTAATGCTCCAGCAAACACGACAAAGCGAAGCACGTTTTAAAAATGAAAACGTATTTCGGCCGGATCACTTCGTCAATCCGACTCCGAATGACACCACCAGTGGCATTATTGCTCAATTCTGCTCGTGAAACTTCAGGAAGTGGGGAAAATAAGTGATTTTAGAGAGCGCTGAACAGGGTAATGTAAATGAAGCAGAGTATGTACACTGTCAGCTGTGAAGATAGATCGGAAAGTTGGGGCAGTTCTCCTTGGAGAATAGAAGGCTGAAAGCTGGTCTTCCCTTGTCAGCACAAGAGGCGAAAATCCTTCACCGTAACAACAACCGCCTGACCTCTCTCTACCGTCCCAAAGGATCATAGAACGTTACAGCACAGTACAGGTTGCGCCGCCCTGCCATACTAATCTGGAACCCATCCTAAATACACTAATCCATATACGTCCATATGCCTGTCCAATGACGACTTAAATGCAATTAAAATTGGCGTATCTATTACCTTTGCAGGCAAAGCATTCCTTGCCCTTACTACTTGCTGAGTAAAGAAACTATCTCTGATATCTGTCTTATACCTATCTCTCCTCACTTTAATGTTTTGTCCCCTCGTGTTGGCCGTTCACATACTTGGAAAAAGGCTCTCCCTATCCATCCTATCTAACCCTCTGATTATCTTGTATGTCTCTATTAAGTCACCTCTCAACCTTCTTCTCTCCAACGAGAACAGCCTCAAGGCCCTCAGCCTTTCCTCGTAGGACATTCCTTCCATCCCAGGCAACATCCTTGTAAATCTTCTCTGCACCCTTTCTAAAGCTTCCAAATCTTACTTATAATGGTGACCAGAACTGTACTCAATACTCCAAGTGTGGCCGTACCAGAGCTTCGCACAGCTGCAGCATAGCCTCCTGGTTCCGGAACTCAATCACTCTATTTATAAAGGTCAAAATACTCTCTGCCTTCTTAACAACCCTGTCAATCTGGTGGCAACTTTCAGGGATCTGTGTACATGAACATCGAGATCTCTCTGTTGATCTGCACTCCCAAGAATCTTACCATGCACTCAGTACTTTGCATTCCGATTACTCCGGCCAAAGTGTATCACTACACACTTGTCCACATTAAACTTCATTTGCCAAATCTCAGCCCAGCTCTGCATCCTATCTATGTCTCTGCAACCTATTACATCCTTCGTCACTATCCAGAACTCCACTGAACTTCGTGTCATCCGCAAACTTACTAACCCACCCTTCAAAGTCCTCATCCAGGTCATTTATTAAAAATGACGAACAGCAGTGGACACAACATCGATCCTTGCGGAACGCCACTGGTAACTGAATACCAAGGTGAACATGTACCATCAACTACAACCCTCTGTTTTCTTTCAGCAAGGCAGTTACTGATCAACAATCCCATTCCTTCGCATTTTGTATAATAGCCGACTGTGGGGAACCTTATCGAACGCCTTGCTGAAATCCATATACAACACATCAACCGGTTTACTCTCATCTATCAGTTTGCTCACTGGTCTGTAATTGCCAGGGTTGTCTCTACTAGCTCTTTTGAACAAGGGAACCATATTTGCTCTCCTCCAGTTCTCAGGCACTATTCCTGTCGACAATGATGATTTGAAGATCTCTTCCCTTGCTTCCCAGAGGATCCTAGGATAGAACCCATTCGGCCCAGGGGACTTGTCTATTTTCACACTCTGCAGTATTTCTAATACCTCTTTCTTGTGAACCTCAATGTCTTCTAGTCTAGATGCAAGTATTTCTGTATCTTCCTCGCCAACATTTTCATTTTCTATCGTGAACACTGTCGAAAAATATTTACTTAGTGATTCCGCTATCTCCTCTGACTCCACACACAACTTCCCACTATTATCCTTGATTGGCCCTAATTTAACTCTCGTCATTCTTTTATTCCTGACATACTTATGGAAAGCGTTAGGGTTAACCCTGATCCTATCCGCCAAAACTTCTCATGTCTCCTCCTGGCTCTTCTGGCTCTCTCTTTCGGTCTTTCCTGACTTCCTTGTAACCCTCAAGCGCCCTATCTGAGTTTTCACATTTTGTACTAATACAAGCCTTATTCTTCTTCTTGACCAGGGATTCCACTTCCTTAGTAAACCACTGCTCACGCGTTCTATATCTTCTTCCCTGCCTGACAGGTACTTACTTATCTAGGACACAAAGGAGCTTTTCCTTGAATAAGTTCCACATTTTTAATGTGCTCATCCCCTGCAGTTTCCTTCACCATTCTACGCTTCCTATATCTTTCCTAATTGCATCGTAATTTCCCTTCCCCCAGCTGTAACTCTTGCTCGGTGGAGTACACCTACCTCTTTCCATCAATAAAGTAACCCTGACAGAATTGTGATCGCTGTCTCCAAAGTGCTCACCTACGTCCAAATCTAACACCTGGCCAGGCTCGTTGTCCAGTACTAAATGTAAAGTGTCTTCGCCCCTTGTAGGCCTTCCTACACACTGTGTCAGGAATCCCTCCTGCACGCACTGGACAAAAACTGACCCATCTATATTACCCGTACTGTAATGGTCCCAGTCGATATTTGGATAGTTGAAGTGCCCTATGACAACTACCCTGCCTGTCTCACTCCTATCGCGAGTCATGTTTGCTATCCTTTCCTCTGGGAGTATTCGGAGGCCTATAGAAAATTCCCAGCATGGTGACTTCGCCTTTCTTATTTCTAACCTCAGCCCATACTACCTCAGTATAGAGTCCCCAAGCATCCTTTCTACAACTGAAATATTGTCCCTGATCAACAATGCCACAGCTCCCCCTCTTTGAACATCTTCTCTGTTCTTAAGGAAACAGCTGAATTCCGGAACCTGCAGCAGCCATTCCTGTCCCTGCTTTATCCATGTCTCCGTAATGGCCAAAACATCGAAGTCCCAAGTACCAACCCACGCTGACAGTTCACCCACGTTATTTCGGATGCTCTTCGCGTTGAAGTACACACACGTCTCATCCAGAAGAGATTTTCCAGCACATGCAACCACCTCATCAACCAACCCTGCTTTCTATCTATTTGCATGTTTAATGCTGGTTCTCGCTTTTGTGTCTCAATTGGTCAGCGCGTTTGTCTGAAATATTGGTAGTCCTAGCCCAGACACAGCCTGTAATATTTCAGATAATGCATTGAGACCGACCATGTAAAACACTCCACCCACGAGGACCTATCCATGTTTCACCCCGAATCCGCACACAGGAAGACAGGGACACGCAGCAGGATCCAGTCCCACTCTACAATACCTGTAGAATACGTCAATTGCAGCTTCAAACAGTTGCTTCCAGCCCAGCCTTGTGGCACAAGTTACAGAAATGCCTTACTCAGGAGCGGCTCTGACAGTTCAAAAGGGTCAAAACATTTCTGTTTAATTTGGTAACGGCTGTGGAGGTTTAATCCTGTTCTTGGAGCGTTTTTTTAAACAAAACTTCTGTCTCGAAAGAGAGGACTGTTAAAAGTTGTGAGCAGGCAGAACAAACAAAATGTTGATAGTATAGGTTGTATCCCGTCAGACAGATGGGATTCCCTATAGTCTGTAACAGAAAAGACTGGGTTAAGTGAAGTTATTGCCCAATTGATTCACTGTCTGTCAGATCGGCCGCATAATAGATAAAGTAAAAATATTAAAATAGTGATATAGAATTTGAAATCCTGGAAAATGCGCGAATCACATCGGCCGCGTAATAGATAAGGTAAAAATAATAAAATAGTGATATGGAATTTGAAATCTTGGAAAATGCGCGAAAATAGATTGCAATGTCCCGAAGGAATAACAGCTGTGAATTGGAAGGTTTAAATGATGTTATTTGTGATTGGTAGAAATGAACTGTCTCCTTGCAAATTGAGGTTGCAGGTGAATCATTCTCAGTATGAAATGAGGAGAGCCTTGGCCAACCAGTTAGCTCAGTCGGTAGAGCGTGTGATTCTTATCTTCAGAGCCAGGGGTTCGGTCCACACACTGATCACTTTCATTTCATAACTGTATCACCGAACTCCATTTCAAAGTTACTCTTGCATCTTGCTTTCGTTCACATGTCAACTTCTGAGGGTAATTTGTCTTCATTTCACTGGAAGTGGTAGAGACATGTTTATCAGTGTGGGCGAATATGCAATACGTGATGTCACTTTCAAAGATGTGCGTTCTGCACCAATCAAAATGTTCAGAGTCGTCTCACAAAAATGACCAGTTGCTGGGGAGGCAGTCCGTGACGGCTGAATGTCAAATGGTGCTGAACCAAAATTAACTGAATCGAAAGATTTTGATGGAAACGTTGGAGAAAACTCTGTGACCGTTTCCCATTTCACACAGAAAATGATCTTGTGAGCCTTTTCGGGTATACAAAATATACCTTATTGCTTACTGATCTTGTCAGTATTTCTTATGCCTATTCCTGCTGTTGTGCTGAAAGTGAATATAAGTCTAATTAATTTCTGTGTACGATTTATTTTGATGTTTTCTTCGTTGTTCTGAATAGGCGTGGATGTTTGCACCACAGATGTTAACCAGTTTCAAGAGTGCAGTCAGCCGACCATGATACTTTCTGTTGAGAAGAAGTATCAGTTAGTGCAAAAGTGGCCTGCTTCAGAGCTGAGCAGAAACATTGTTACTCCCTCTTTACGGGAAACAATGTTTCTGAAATGTGGTGGATGGGGATTTATTGCAGTGTCTTCAGCAAACCTCGTTTTGAAATTACTCGCCAATCACTACTCGACTGGTGAAAAAGAGTACATTTCCAAATAACTGCTGCGCGATATTGTTTTCAAATTTCTCGGCCAGATTGGTCCTGAATATATGCCGAAGTCTGCCATACTGTGGCCATCCTGCTTAAGACTAAAGCTACGAATTTCACTGAGTCCCGGTACCCCAGAGAAAATTGTCCCAACTGACGTTCACATCACACAAAACATCCCTGCTTCAAAACCTGGCAGAAGCAACGGTGTTCCATTTTTACAGGCGATAGCCTTCTGGATTGATGTGAACGGAGCAGTCATAGAACATAGAACATAGAGCAAGACAGCGCAGAACAGACCAATCGGCCCTCGATGTTGCACCGACCAGTAAACTAGTCTCAGATCATTCCCCTACAATATCCCATCATCATCCATATGCTTAACCAAGGATGGTTTAAATTTCCCTCATTTGGCTGAGTTGACTACATTGGCAGGTAGGGCATTCCACGCCATTATCAGTCTCTGCGTTAATAACCTACTTCTGACATCTGTCTTAAATCTATCACCCATCAATTTGTAATTATGCCCTTTTGTATAAGCTGACGTCATCTACCCGGGGGGAAAAAGTCTTTCACTGCCTACCCTATATAATCCTCTGATCATCTTGTACGTCTCTATCAAATCCCCCATTAGCCTTCTTTTTTCCAATGAGAACAAACGCTAATTTCTCAACCTTCCTCATAAGACCTTCCCTCCAGACCGGGCAACATCTTGGTAAATCTTCTCTGCACCTTTTCCAATGCGTCCACATTCTTCCCGAAATATGGCGACCAGAACAGTACACAATATTCCAATTGTGGCCGCACTAGCGTTTTGTATAGTTGACGCATGATATTACGGCTCCAGAACTCGAATCCCTCTACGAATGATACCTAACACACCATATGCCTTATTACCAGCACTATCAACCTGAGTGGAAGTTTTCATGGATGATTGTACATGGACTCCAAGATCCTTCTGTACATCCAAACTACCAAGAATCTTTCTATTTACGCAGTATCTGCCTTTCTGTTATTCTTCCCAAAGCGCATCACCACACATTAGCTGCATTGAACTCCATCAACCACCACTCGCTGCCTTCCTTCAGAAAGCCAGTTTCTAATCCAAACTGCTATTTTGCCCTCAATTCCATGCCTCTGCATTTTAGCCAACATCCTACCATGTGGAATCTTACTAAAGGCTTTACAGAAGTCCATGAAATCTACATCACAGCCCTACCATCATCTACATGCTTGCTTACCTTCTCAAAAAACTCTAATGAGGTTTGTGAGACATGGCCTACCATCGACGAAACCATGTTTACTATCAAATTTAAATTGTTGCTTGCCAGATAAGTATAAATCTTATGTCTTATAATCATTTCCAAAACCTTTCCTTGAATAGCTAACTGGTCTATAATTACCTGGATCATCCATACTGCCTTTCCTGAATAATGGCACAGCATTTGCAATCCTCCAGTCCTCTGGTACTAAACCTGTAGACAATGACGACTCAAATATCAATGCGGAAGGCTCTGCTATCTCTGCCCGACCTTCACAGAGAATCCTCGAAAAAGTCCCATCCGGGCCAGGGGACTTGTGTACTTTCACACCTTCAAGTCTGATAACACCAGTTCATAACTAACCTTTAGCCCTTCTCGTCTAATATCTCATACCTCATTCTTCTCCTCAACAATTGTCTCTTTTTCCTGAGTGAAAACCGATGAGAGCTGTTTGTTCAGCACATCTCCAATCTCCATAGTGTCCACATACAATTTGCCACTTTTGTCTTTACTCACCTCGTCATCGTATTATCACTCTCATATCTATAGAAAGCTTTAGGGTTCTCCTTTATTCTATTTGCTAAAGAATGCTCGTGTCCTCTCTTTACTCTACTTAACTATATATTTAAATCCTTCCTCGCTGATCTGTAACTCGTCATCGCCTCATCTGAACCATGTTGCCTGAACAACACATAAGCTTCTTTCTTCTGTTTTACAACAGATGTGCAATTTCTCTAGTAAACCATAGTTCCCTTATATTATCACTTCCTTTCTGCCTGACAGCGAGATTCTTGTCAAGGACACGCAATATTTGTTCCTTAAACCATCTCCGCATTTCCATTGTCTGCATCCCCTGCATTTTGCTACCCTGTTCTATGCATCATAATTCTTGATTTATCACATTATAATTGCCCTTACCCCGGCGATTAATCTTAACCTGTGGCATGTACATATCCCTTTCCATCGCTCATCTAAACGTTACTGCATTCTGGTCACTCTCTCCAAAGTGCTCACCAGCAACTAAATCAAACACCTGGCCTGGTTCATTTCCAAGCACCAGATCCAGTGTGGCCTCGCCACTTGTCGGAATTTCGACATACTGTGTCAGGAATACCACCTGTATACATTGAATAAAAACTGTTCCGTCCGACGTACTAAAGCTACAACATTTCCAGTCAATTTTGGGGAAGTTAAAATCCCCCATAATGACCACCTTTTTCCTTTGAGTCCTACCCAGAATTATTTTGCCAATCCTTTCTTCCACCTCTCCGGAACACTGTGGAGGCATATAAAAAATCCAAGCAGTGTGACCTCTCCTCTCCTGTTTCTAAACTCAGTCCATGCGAACTCATTCGTCCTTTTTGTTCTCATCAGCAAATCTGGAACTGAATTTTTTCCACCATATCTGTTGCCGTGGTGAAAAGGAGCACAATTCAGATTATTTTCTGTGTGAAAGTTTGTTGTTATTCATTCTCCACGGAGAAATTGAGGATGGGAGATGATGGAGGGTTTATGCCAGAATCAATAATTCTCCTGCCGCTCGGATACTGCTCGAACTGCTGTGCTTTTCCAGCAGCGCACTCTCAACTAAAGTTCTCTCCTCCTAGTTCCGGTTTATGCATCGAATTTTACACCTTCGGTGGCTGTGCTGTGTAAGGGCGCCATTACTGGGCACTGATCATTTCTGCAACAGTCATACCATAATTGCTTACCACTTGAAGGCGGCCTGGTTCAGTGTCAAGGAGAGCTCTCATTTGCTGGTGTCACAACGAACTGGGTTCTGATGCACGGTCTCTGTCAAATGTTTCCCAAAGTAGGGTCTGAAATGAGTCATTTGGACGCTTCCTGCCGTTTCTTAACCTGTGTGAACCAAAACCAGAAATCCTCAATCACATTTTTTCACATTTCCGCTATTTGTTGAAGGAGGCTGGTCATTGGCCCTCACGATCCGGTGGAAGATCGAGGGCATTGTTGACCGAATCTAATGGAGACTCTCATTGATAATCTTCACTTTCTTCCGTTCCATTGTTGTCCAATTCTATTTTAAGTCACTTGAGCACTTTTCAGGAAGCGGAGATGCACTAAGGTTCCACTATATTTGGAAGCACCATTTGGAATTGCCTCGCTGCCTTTTCTGGAAGCAGTTCGTGACCCAGACAACTAGCAGTGTCACACAAACAGCCTTCATGCTTCAGTGTGCCTGACAATTGGTTCTCCTTTTAAGATTTGCTTCCGCACCATGTTAAAAGCTGTCCGTTTTTGGTTTTGCTGCAGAATTGAGGTGCTAACACCATTTGGGAGGCATTATTCTGCAGCCAAATTCTTTCACGGAGAACTCGGGAATTGATCAAGGAGAAATGTCAGTTGCATAGAAAGTTGGGTCAGACTTCATTCGTGGGTGGATTCGAAACATGTATTTCCAGAAAACTAGCCAAACGCGCTGACCAAGTAATGAGCGCCATGATCTTTGGAAATGGTCTATTACACGGGTGTGAATCACTGGAGCGTCTCATAGAGGCCGAGCACTGAAACAGACCTCTGATCCAACTCCTGCCTGTTGAACTGATATCCGATTTTAATCTAGCCGCATTTGCCAACACTTGTCTCTTATATACCGTTCCAGATGCATTTGAAATGTTGTGAGAGTGTCAGATTCCGCCATTACATCAGGCAATTCATTCCACACACGCAAAACTGGTTGTGTGAATACATTGTATCTCAGATTCCACTTAAACGTGTTGCAGACGTTTCGTCCCCCGTCTCGGTAACATCCTCAGTGCTTGGGAGCCTCCTGTGAAGCCCTTCTGTGATGTTTCCTCCGGCATTTATAGTGATTTGTACCTGCCGCGTCCGGTTGTCAGTTCCAGCTGTCTGCTGCAGTGGCCGGTATATTGGGTCCAGGTCAAGGTGCTTATTGATTGAATCTGTGGATGAGTGCCATGCCTGAAGGAATAACCTGGCTGTTCTCTGTTTGGCTTGTCCTATAAATAGTAGTGTTGTCCTAAACGAACTCATGTTGCTTGTCATCTGAGTGTGTGGCTACTAAGGATAGCTGGTCATGTTGTTTCGTGGCTAGTTGGTGTTCATGGATGTGGAACTTTAACTGTCTTCCTGTTTGTCCTATGCAGTGTTTTGTGCAGTCCACCCAAGCTACAAATCTTCTCCCAAACTTTGAACTGGAATTAAGTTTCAGTCTTAATCCAGGTTTTGTGGGTTTGAATCCCATTACTACCGCAACCTTTCACTTCCGTATTGCATTTGTACACACGTCCATTTCTTAGTGAAAAATGTCTCCACATTACTGGGAGTGCCAGAGACAAGGTTGTCGCTGCAGCCAAATATACATGAATGAGGTCCCTTTCAACGCTTAAGGTTCCAATCAAACCATGCAACAATCAAACTGCTCAGAGGAACGAAATGAAAATGAAATTTTTCTAGGGTTAGTGAAGGATCCATGTCAAATGAATTTGAACAAGAACTAAATGATTCAGAAGGTTCTGATGGAAACCGAAGGGAATTCTGCCTGAACGTTTCCCAATTCACTCGGAAAATTATTTTCTTGTGTGCCATTGTGTGTTTACACAACGAACAGTTTGAAATCGGTCGTGGGGTTGGGGGTTCGGCAGAATTGTGAAGTTTCAGTTCTGGACAGAAGTGATCTGGGCTAACGGGAAGACAAACATTTCCAGAGGCGAGACTGATCCAGGATCACATCTTCTGCTTCTGTGGCGTAAAGACAAATTCCTGGAAACTTTCAGAAGGTCTGCAGCATCTGGGAATGAGAGCAGAGTTAATTTTGCAGTTCCAGTGACGCTATTGTTTTACCAGGTCCATCTCCACCTGCCTTTCTGAACCCCACTCTTTTATTTGAATCTGTCCTCTCCTCCTCCTTCATCCTCAGCTTCTCTTTTATTATTTCCTCTCATGCCACTATCCCAGTTTGTAGATTTGTTTCAGACTTGTGCCATCTGTCAAACTGCCAAGTTCTGACTGGAGGTCATTGAGTCAAACAATTAACTCTGTTCCTATCTCTCGAAATAGCAGAGGCCACAGGCAGTAAGATATCGTCGCATGGTTAAGTCTTTCAGCCCCTGTACCTTGCTCTGCCAATCGACCATGTGGTTCTCAAACCTATTCTCCAGTATTCTCACTGTAACATGTGATCCATCTCTTTCACAACGCCGATCTGAATCCGGCTCCATCCACAATACGTACAACTGTTACACCATTTCTGTGTTTGACCGAGCTCCATTTCAGTCCCGCATTGACATTCCGATCCCTCCTTAGCAAAGCTGTCCCTGCTGGGGGACAACTCGATCGAGGCTCTGGCCCCACTGTGTTTGTACGGAGTCGTGATTATCATGTTCAGCTCTCACAGAATGGATCGCTGCTTCAAATAGCCGTTGAGACAAAACGAGTGTTAACGTTGCTGAGCTTATTGCTTTCAGTTCTTGTCAGCAAACCTTGCTCACGATGTTCCCGAACATGTTGACTGTTGGCGCGAGAGGGAATGCACTTTCAATAAATTGCTGTGAGCGATTTTGTCAGATTTCCCATTTTCTTCATCCTGCATATGCAAGCATGTTTCCAAAACCTGCATTCATTATTTTTAAGAGTGAAGTCGGTAATGCCGCATTTTTTCTGCAGAGGAGATTTATCAGTTTGCCTTCGAGGCAAAAGCGGCCCATGTCAGATTCAGACAGAAACATTGGTGTCCCCTTGTTACTTGCGACAGGTTTAAGGTCTGTCGTGCCTGGGGCTTTCTTGTAGTTCCCATCAGCAAATGTTTTTTTGAATTTTGCCCCTCGAAACTGTTGTCGTGTTGAAACGTAATACAGTTCCAATTAATTGCTCTGTGAATATATATATATATGTGTATATATATTATAATTTCCGTCCTATCTGGTCCTGAAGAAGTGCTGATGTCTGCCGCACCGATGGCCATCCTATTCCAGAGTGCAGTTACGAACTTTCCTCTGCTCCGAAGTTCCAGGGAAACTTGTTGCACTGTATTCAGCCTCAACATACAGTCCAACTCCTGCAAACATATCAACATCCTTGTAAATATTTCCTCAGCAATTTCAAGTGATTTTCTTTGTTTTTCATTAATGTCAATAATCCTGGACAACATGATCTACTTTGAACTTGCTCGCCCGTATCTGCTGTCGTGGTGAAAGGAATAGAATTTCGATTAAGTGCTCGAAGTTTCTCTCCTCCCTGGTCCTCAACATCCGCCAATGTGTACAGCACTGATGACCATCCTGTTTGAGAGTGTCGTGACCGTGCACTTATCCTTTCTGTAAAAGTAGTACCACATTTGCATTCTGTGTGAAGGCGGACCTATTCAGTGTCAAGGAGATCCTCATTTACTGGTATCACAGTGAACATCGAATTGCTTCTCTACGCTCTCTGCGAAATATATCGCAAAGTCGCCTCTGACAGGCCTCATTGGGATGCTGTATGTCGTTTCTATACCGGAATAAGAATCAAAAATCCTCAAACATGTTTTGGAGCAGTTCACATATTCAAGTGTCTAAGCACTGTGAGAATGTCCCGCTCATTTAGTCAACAACCTGAATGAATGGATTTGTATACTCAGATGAACCTCTGGACTCGTGGCCTCATATACTCACTGATATTAATGTGTGCTCTGAAATCTCAGCCATGTTGGTAATGAAACTGAGGAACAGACAGGCTGCCGAATGACATTGCATCCATCATCATTCCTTTATATCACAGAAGAGCTGTAAAATATGAACGGGGGGAGGGGCGATAGGCAAGCTAGGTACATCCAGCTCTCGTGAATACTTTCTCTGACAGCTTATTCCATGCACGCATCTCCATCTGTGTGAAAACGTTCCTTATGTCCCTTTTAAATCTTTCCCATATCAACGTACACATATGCCCTGAAGTCTTGGATTCCCCAAAGTCCGAGAAAAGACCTTCTCTATTTATCCTACCCATCCCACATGACTTCAAAAACTTGCACAAGGACACCGCTCAGCATAACATTTCTCGGGGAAATTGCCTAAATCTATTCAGCCCCTACCTCCAGCTCACATCCTCCAGTCGGTGCGCCATCCTTGTAAAGCTTACATGAGAAATCTCAATATTCACAACATCCGATAGTTTGCAGGGTCAACAGAAATGCACGCAGTATTCGAACACTGGCCGCATCAATGTATTTAACAGCCGCAATGACCGCCGAACTTCGAAGCACAATGGACTGAACAATGCAGGCAAGTATAATGATCACCTTCTCACTGTTCTAGGTACCTGCAACTCCATTTCTAATGTGCTATGAATCTGCACTTGTACGAAGATTTCTTTATACTACATTGCACCAATTCTCCCACTTAGTACTACACGCCTCCAACTCCCCCATTTAGCACTGCACTGCCCCAATTCTACTATTGTTCTACACTGTTACAGTTCCCCGATTAGTACTGCACTGTCCCAATTCTCCCATTTAGAGCTTCACCGTCCCAGCTCTCCCTGTCAGATCTATACTCCCCCAAATCTCGCATTTAGTGCAACATTATCCCGTGTCTCCAATTTAGTGTGACGCATCTCCAAATCTCCCTTTAAGATGTACACCGCCACAAATCTCCCGTTTACTGCTACTCTGCCCCAAACCTCCAATTTAGTGCCACACTGCCTCAAATATCCCAATTATTGCTACACTGCCCCGATTGTCCCATTTAGTTCTACTCTGCCCTCAGTCTCCCGTTTAATGCTCAACTGTGCCAACTCTCCCAATTTGTGAAACACTGTCCAATTCCGCCCTTTCGAGCTATACTGTCCAAATTCTCCCATTTAGTTCTGCATGGCCCAATATTCGCGTTTGATGAACCACTGCCCATTTGACATTGACATACCTCATTTGATGGTAAGTCACTGCCTCAGGCTGACCATCTGACAGTGGGTCATTGCTTCAGGGCTAAAATTGCAGTGCTCGGTCAGGAGTGCGCTAATCATCGAGCTGCAATACCCACAGTGCTGATCCTCTCATCGTGAGGGCCTACTTTAATTATATAATGCCAGACAAGATCTCCAGGCATGGGGCACTTCCTCGGTTCTGGCCATCTGCCAGGAGGGTGTCAGTCAGTCGGTTCTGGTCTTCGGACAGAGCTTCTGTACTACCTCTGTCCTCAATCTCCTGTCGTGTGGCAGCCCTCGATTCTGGCCTCATTGCAATGAGGCACTGGGGGAATGCATTAGTAACAAAGGATGAATTTTCAGCCAGTGGCTATTTGGAATGTACTCATGGGGAGCAGTACTAAGGTATTCAGAAAATTTCGGAGGGTTGGTACGGAAGAGTGCTTCCGTTTTGCAGGGTCAGAAGTGAGGAAGTGTCTTATTGTCTGAAATACACTCCTGAGCCAGCGGGTTGTCACAAGGTCAGTGCTGTGGGATTATCTGAGAAGTGAGAGAGTGCCCTAGCCCCATTCTCCCACTTAGGGGTGCGCTCCTCTAATTCACTTATCCATTTTATGATACACTGTACAATTTCTCCCAGTTACCGCTATACTGCACCAATTACCACATTATCTGATGCACTGTTCTTACTGAGATAAACACTTACCCAATTCCTCCATTTCATCATTCTTTGCAATGATTCTGGAATACATTGCTGCTCTGTTGAATTCTTAAATGTAGGCATGGATAAGGTGGAACAGATGGTCTGTTTCTGTGCAACACTTGCTATGATTCTATTGAGGGTTTCACTGCCCTGAAACAACTCTCCCATTTATCAATCCTGCACAAAGCCTGAAGCTGCATCAACTATCCCATTGTGTATTAACATCCCCAGTTCTCCCATTTAAAATTCAGTAGCAACAGCCTGAATTCTCCAATTATTGACCTCCTGTATTAGTTCATTCCATTTAATTGTTCTTTTCCACATCGGGGTGCCCTGCTCATTTTTGTTTTCATTTTGTGGTGCACTATTCCAAATCTCTAACTTTCTGATGGTTCCAACATTTCTTGTTATCACTGATTCCCTGCACGGATTCTCCCATGAAGATATGAACTGCTCCAATTTTATAACATGTTGGCACTTTCAACAATTTTCTAATCTCCCAATAAATGATGCAAACCCATTCGCCCATTTCCTGGTAACTCCATGCAGTTTTCCCATTCCCTCATACCCGAATACTAATTCTCCCACTTCCTCACAGGACAATAATAATTCTTCTGTTTCCACATCCACTTACACGAATTCTCTCATTTTTTGATGCCCGAGACCAAATTTCCCATTTAGGGGTTACCTAATTTAATTCTCTCAAGCACGAATTCTCTAATTTAGATGCACGCTACACCAATTCTTCCATGACTTATGTCTCTACAATGATTCCCCCATATAGTGGTCCACTGCTGGATTTCTCCAATTTTGGTGTTTTCTGCATCAAATCTGCAAACCTGCACAAATGCTCCTTCTCGTCATGAACGAAACAAACTTGCACATTGGGTGTTGTCTTGCCCCAGCTCTCCCATTTCGTTGTTTCCTGGTATATATCTTCCACATAACGGTACCCTGCCTAAATTATTTTCATATAGTGGTGCCCTGTATCGAATCTCCACTTTCCTGCTCTTTCCAACATTCTCCTACATACTGATTCTCTACCCGAGTTCTCTCGTTCACATATGTTCTGTTGTAGTTCTCTATGTTATTTGCACCCCACATTAATTCTCCCATTCAGTCTCCCCGTAAACCAATTCTCATATTCGCTAATGCCCCAACCCAATTCTCCTAGTGAGGGGTGCACTGCTCTAACACGGTGTGTCATAATACATCAGAACAGATCGATTAAACTTAAACCTGGACGGTCAGTTGCTCTCTTTATTGAATCTCCATCATTACTCCTTTGTAACATTTGTCCTATGTCCAGATTCACAGACCGTGTTCTCCAATTTCCTCTAATTCTCGAAGATAAAGTCCCAATTATTTCATGTAATGATGCCCTGTGCCAGTTCTCCATTTCAGGTTACTGCAATACTAATTCCCCATTACTGACTTCTGTAAGAGGTTCTCCACTCAGTGACGCCCAGTACCAATTCTCGGATTTACTGGTGCACAAGTTAAATCTCCAATTCAGTGTTGTCCTGCCCCAATTCTCCCACTCAGATTTGTACTTCCCTTGTTTTCCCATTTAGAATGACACTGACCCAACTCTCCCATTTTCTGCTACACTGCCCCAGTTCTCCCGTTTAGTGCTACACTGCCTCTTTGATATTGTCAAATGTCCTCTGACGGTGTGGCACAGCCTCAGGGTTACACTGTGACGATGAGCCACGGTCTCAGTCTGACTCTCTGACAAAGAGGCACTGCCTCTGGCTGACCCTTTCACGGTGAGGCACTGCCTTAAGCTGACTCTCTGCCGGTGAGGCAGTGCCTCAGAATGAGGGTCTGGTGGTGAGTCATTGCCTCAGGACTGAAATTGCCATCCTTCTTCAGAAGAATCCTTATCCTCGAGCTGCAATACCCACAGTGCTGATCTCTCATCGTGAGGATCTCCTTTAATTCTCTTGCGGCAAGCATATAACCAGGAATGGGGCACTTCTTTGGTTCTGGCCATCTGGCAGGAGGGTGCTTAATATTCGTTGCTGGCCTTCTAATAAGGTTTTGTAAGACCTCCGTTCTCACCCTGCAGTAGTGTGGCAGCCCTCCGTTTTTGCCTCACTGCATTGAGGCACTAGTGGACTGCATTAGGATCACACCGGCAATATTCAGCCTGTGACTCTTTGTACTGAAGGTTGGGGGGACCAGTGCTGTGGTATTAGAACACTGTCAGAGTGTTGGTACGGGGAAGGGCTCCCTTTTTGGGAGGGTCAGAGTTGGGGAAATGTCTTATTGTCTGAGATTCAGTCCTGATGGATTGACTTTTCACGGAGACAGTGATTTTACATTGTCTGAGAACTGACGGAGTGCGCTCGCTCCATTCTCGCATTTTGAATGCCCTCTTCTAATTCTCCCATCCAGTATTTTCCTACCTAGTTTACTGCTAAACTTCACCAAATCTCCCATTTTCAGCTACACTACACCACTCCCCTCATTATCTGATGCCCTGTTCCAAATTCTCTCAGTGAGATAAACCCTTGCACAATTCTTCCATTTCGTCATCCCTTGTAGTGATTCTCCTGTTGTTTGGTGCGCTGTTAAATTCTTAAATTTTAAGCATTGACAAGTTCGATTTGTAACTTTGGGGCACGTCTCTATGATTCTATTTCGTGTTTCACTGCTCTGCACCAATTCTCCCAATTATCAATCCTGCATAAATCCTAGAACTGCACCAACTCTCCTATTAAGGATCGTCCTGACTCAGTTCTTCCATTTAGCATTTAATAGCACCTGCCTGAATGCACTAACTATTGATATCGTGCATCAATTCATTCTATTTAGTTGTACCCTGATACAACTCTTCCACATGCCTTTCTCATTTATTTTTCATTTCGTGGTGCACTGACCCGATTGTCTATTTTACTGATGCTTGCAGTGTTTCTATTTTTCACTGATTCCCTGTCCCGATTTTGCATTTTGATGTGCTCTGCTCCATTTCTCTCACGTATTGGCACTCCCACCAATTTTCTAATCTCCCTATTTACTGATGCCCACCAATTCATCTATATCCTTACACTAATCATCACACTTCCTCACACCCCGACACTATGTCTCCCACTTACTCAAACTGCCAATAATAATTCTCCCATTTCCTCATATCCCGATACAAAGAATCTAATTTCCTGTTGCCCTCGTCCAGATATCCCACTTAAGGGTGCCCTACGCTCATGTTTGCATGTAAAGGTGCCTTTCACGAATTTTCTGATTTAGTTCCACTCTGCACCATTTCTTCCATTAACTATTTCTCTGCAATGATTCTCCCATGTGGTGGTCCACTGCCAGAGTTCTCCAATTTTGTTTTTTTTCTGCATACAATCTCCAAATTGGCAAACCTGAACAAATCCTGACTTAAATGATGAACTGCACAACCTCTCCCATTGAGTATTGTCTTGTCCCAAGACTCCCATTTGGTTGCTTCCTTATGTACATCTTCCACATAATCGTGCCTTGCTCAAATTCTATTCATTTAGTGTTGCCAGAATCGAATCTCCACTTTCCTGCTCTTTATAACATTCCTCTGACCTACTCATTCCCTGCCCGTGTTCTCCCATTACACATGCTCTGTTCCCATACTCTATGCTGTGAGTACCCAAAACCAATTCTCCCATTCAATGTTACCCGAAACAATTATCATATGCATTGATAATCAAACGAAATTCTCCTAGCGAGGGGTGCCGTACTGTGACTCGCTGAGTTAGTGGTGCCATACTCCAATTCGCTGTAAACCTTCCACTGCACAGTTTTTCCATTCTCGTGGTTCGTACAACAATTTTCCCAAATACAGCTTCATTTCCGTGCACCATTGTCCCATTTTC
>NC_057717.1:35297881-35311922 GCF_004010195.1 Chiloscyllium plagiosum
ACAAGACTTGCAGAATTCACCACTTCAGAATCCAAATATGGCGGTTTTTTGTGGATGGGTCAGCATTCAGGTGCAAGGAGATCGGCCAGAATTTTATTGGGCATGCTGTAGTAACTACCCAAGAGGTATTCAAAGCGGGATCACTCGCAAATGCAAGGGCAGACTCAGCGGCAAGGACGGCAGCCCAGCAGCCGGTAAATGATCAGTTTGACATGGGAATGACAAAAATCCTTACCCCAACAGCAGACGTACGGGATTCACAGTCGAAGTCCAGGCATGAAAACTCGTTTGAGTGGGAAAAAGCAGAGTGCAGTTTGAGGTAAGAGGTATGGTGTGGCCCCAATGTTAAACCTTTTCTACCACGATCATTATTTCCATTCTATGCCAAACTGACACACGGTAAGGAACATGTGTCAAAAGAGGGGAGATATGACAGCATTTCAGCACAGTGGTACATTGAGGGACTTACGTATTATTTCCAGAAATATTGTGAACGATGTGTTATCTGTGCCACAATAATGTGGGGAGGGGAATACAGATGAGTCATGTAGCACTTCCGAAACCCCAAAAACAATTTGAACATTTACAACTGGATTTTACCAAACTAACACCCTGCGAAGGAAAAGGGTATTGTCTGGTAACAGTTGATATGTTTACCAAATGGGTGCAAGCGTTCCCCACAGAAAAACAGAATGACAGTGCCGTAACCCAAGCTTTCCTAACTGAAATAATTCCGAGATGGAGCATCCCTGAGAGGCTTAGTAGTCCCAAGGTTTGTGAAGGTTTATAGCTCCGGTTGAGGTTTCGGGTGTAGGTCTGCTCGCTGAGCTGTACGTTTGTCATCCAGACGTTTCATTACCTGGCTAGTTAACATCATCAGTGGCGACCTACAAGAGAAGCGAAGATGTTGTCTCCTGCTTTCTATTTATATGTTTGTCCTGGATGGGGTTCCTGGGGTTCGTGGTGATGTCATTTCCTATTTGTTTTCTGACGGGTTGACAGATGGTAAATCGATTTATGTGTTTGTTTATGGCGTTGTGATTGGAGTGTGAGGCCTCTCAGAATTCTCTGGTGTGTCTGCATATACAGCAAACAGACAAACACTGACCAAGTACTTAACTACACCAGCAACCATCCCAACACGCAAAAAGGAAGCTGTATCAGAACACAATTCCAACGAACCACCACACATTTCAGCACAGACGAACTTCGGAAAACAGAGGAGAACTACCTATACAACGTATTCAAGAAGAATGGATACTTAAAAATTACAGTCCACAGATTCTTCAGGAACAAACCACGACAAGTAGACCTAACACAGCCAGAAACCCTATCGACCTTACCATACATCAATGAAGTCTCAGAAGTGGCAGCCAAACTAATAAGACCCCTCGGAATCCCACCAACAGTGTCAAACAAAACTAACAAATTTAAAAGACCCAGTACAACCCATGGACAAAACCAACGTCAAATACAAAATTCCATGCAAGGACTGCCACAAACACTACATAGGACAAACAGGAAGAAAGTTAGCCACCAGGATACAGAACACCAGTTAGCCACAAAAAGACACGACTTTCCCTCTCTCCCTCGTAGCCCTTCACACGGATGAAAGAAAAACACCATTTCCTCTGGGACAACACATCTATCCTGGGACAGGCTTAGCAAAGACGTGCCAGAGAATTCTTTGAGACCTAGCACTCCAACCACAACGCCATAAAAAAGACATATATCTAGATAGTATCGATCAACCCCTCAGAAAATGAACAGGAAATTGCATCACCACAAACCCCAGGAACCCCATCATGGAAAAACATATAACTAGAAAGCAAGAGACAACAGCTTCTCTTCACTTGGAGTTCGTCACTGATGATGTTACCTCGAACAAAGAACATAGAAAAATACAGCGCAGTACATTCCCTTTGGCCCTCGATGTTGCACCAATCCAAGCCCACCTAACCTAAACTAGCACACTAACCTCCATATGCCAGGTAATGAAACGTCTGGATATCAAACCTACAGCTCAGCGGGCAAATCTACACTCTCGACTTAGTAGTGACAGTGGGACATCATTTATCCATAATGCCCTACAGTAGATTAGTGAGTATTTGGGAATAAACATGAGATAACACTGTGCCTACCACCAAACGAGCGGTAGAGTAGCGGAAAGAGAAAACTCTACATTAAAAAATAAATTGACTAAATGCTGTGAGGAACTAGGGATGACATGGACCAAGGCACTTCCAATTGTGCTAATGTGTATGAGATCTAGGAGGAGAGGGAGAGCTAATCTTAGCCCGTTTGAGATTTTGTTTGGTAGGCCGCCAAACACAGGAATTGTCCCGAGATGTAAGGGAAGCCAGAAAACAGGCCACTGTGAGGATGAGATGTTGTGTTACTGCATGAAGCTCTCTACACTTCTGTCCCAAATACAAGGTCAAGTGAAGACAGCACTACCCCAATCAGCAGAAGGGAAGATGTACGATCTATACCTGGAGCCTGAATAGTGGCGAAAGAGTTCAGGAGGGAAAACAGGAAGGCGAAGAGGTGGCTGGGACCGTTTCAAGTACGCCTTACAGCACAGATAGCTGTTAGGATCGCTGGAACAGCCACGTGGAAACACGCCAGCCATGACAAACTTGCAGCTGGGATTGAGGAGACATCGCACAACACCAAAACCAATTTAGAGCAAGTATTTATTAGAAGACTTAAGCAAATGTGGGGCTACCCCAGTTCACACTGTTGGCAAGCGCCCTGGTAGGACTATTCATAAGGGTAGGGGCGTCTGGTATGCAGCAGCTGACGGTTATCTCAACTGATAGGAAGAAGTGGATCTTTACATGCGACCCATAGCCGTTCAGTAACAAGGACGACTATAAATTCGATCATTAAGATTTATGCAGGGATCCATGCTGCGCTGGTGACTGGCACTTAGTAGTAGCCACCACAGCAAAAGGGGCACCTGTCATGGGAAATAGATATTCTATGATCAAAGTAAGACTCAGCAGAGCAATGAGGGAGTCTCGTGGTGTGGACTAGATAGATCCTTCTCTGACATCTGTAGACAGGTGAATATAGTGGTGCAGTCGCCCCACCCCCGCCCTTCGAGATGCAGTGCAGAATGTATTACAGACGATAGGAGCACTGGAGCATGGCAACCAATCAACCAGATCATGGACCTAACCCCAAGCCGGGCAAAGGTAATTAATGACACACCCGAACCCGAAGGGAGACGGCAGTGGCTAGAGGGCGAATTTAAAGCAGGAGGGGAATTTGCCTGCTGGAGCTAAATGGCGTAAATGCGACACCAGTAGGTTGGGAGCTGCGAAGGGCCATTGCAAGATGTGAAGGGCACAGAGCATGTGCTTTGGTCATAAGACAAAACGAGAGATTAGACGTTGACTACACTTGTTGGATATGTTTGCACACAGCCCAAAGGTAGTCTGTCCAGCAAATTACTGAGAGCCTGGCGAGAAATGCCAGCTCTCTGCTTCCACGGGAGGCGATTAGCCTGACCCTGATAGTGGGGGGAAATTTGGGCAAATCTCGTGTCACCACTCGAACTCCAGGCTAACCACAGTCCCAAGCCAGACACGCTACCGACCACAGCATTCCAGATAGTGGATTGCAGGGGAGAAACGTGTATTTGCACCAATCGGGGGAGACTCATTTTGGGTATCTCCCAGTGTCGCTTGATGTTGTACTTGAACATTGACTCTTGCACAGCAACATACGCAAATGATACGACCATAAATATTGCTTGTTCCTTTATCAATGCTCAGACCATGAGCGGCACGGTGGCACAGTGGTTGGCATTGCTGCCTAACAGCGCCGAAGAACCCGGTTTAATTCCCGCCTCAGGCGACTGACAGTTTGCAATTTTCACATTCACCCTGTGTCTGCGTGAGTTTCCTCCCACAGTCACCAAGCTGTGCAGGTCGGGTGAATGGGCCATGTTAAATTGCCAGTAGTGTTAGGTGTTAGGTAAATGTATGGGTGGGTTGCGCTTCGGCTGGTGTGTGTGGAGTTGTTGGGCCGAAAAGCCTGTTTCCACACTGTAAGTAATCTAATCTAATCAGGATGGCAGGTATAATATGGGCAGGTGGCGAGAAAGGGTCCCACCACTCCCCCGGAGAGAAAGGGGTGCTGCTACACCGCGATACTGTCCACCAACACAACAGTGTTCGCCCTAAAAGGTAGCAATTGCCGAACTCGAAGCGGCATCCCTCTCCATTGGAATGGGTACACACTCGCAGAACATCCTCGCATATGGTGTATTCGCAAATGAGACGAGGAATGCCTAGCACTCATTAACACTGAGTTAATGGCGGTTAGGAAGCAGTGACACAAAATCGATTAGTACTCGACATCCTGACGGCCGAGAGAGGTGGCGTCTGCAAAACGTTAGGTACCGCATGCTGTATTAATATTCCTGATGACTCCCAAAATATTACTGGTTTAATGAATGGTATGAAGACAGCTATATGACCGCCTCCACGAACAGATGAATCCTGCTCCCGATGGCTCACGTCCCTTATGGAGGATGGGGGTAATGGTCCCATATCGTTCTACCAGTTGTAGGACTGGTCTTACTCATACTGCTTTGAATAAGACCCTAGTTGTGTACCTGCCTACACACTTGCTTATGAATGCAGTAGGATACGAAATGTTAAACTATCCGTGGCCCCAAAGAAGGGAGATCCGGTTGCTTGTCCGCACCCTACAGCGACGTTGACGAATGTGACTTGTGAAGATGGCTGTGTATCGGACAAACCAGGGAAGTGGAAAAACCACCACAAAGCTTTGTTAGAGTTAGGTGGTGTCTGAGGAAATGCCTGATGTTCATAAATTATTTTTGCTGTATAGCTATCTGTTTTTTTTTTGGTTGTTGTCCTTGTAAAATGACAAAAATTTGGAAAATGTAATGGAAAATTGACAAAATTAACTTTTACTGTCAAATCTGTCAGAGAATGTTTTGCAAAATTTAATACTTCGCTGAAAGATGCAAATACTTTGCTGAATTCTGCGTCGAAGAGTCAGCTTGTCTTTGTGGAACTTTGCAAACATTTCACCTGGCCTGGCAAGCAGCCGAGTTCATAAAAAAGCTTCGGAAAACATAAAGACAATTATGTCCAAGGCATGGGAATGAGAAAATAGGAGCTCGAATGTTTCCCAACACTTGTCCTTCAGCATGTGATAAGAATAGTAGAACAATAATATGTGAATTTTGTTCACAGCCCTTACATAAGACACTTTTGCCAAGTATATTGGCCGCCCTGCATGCAGAGGTTGAAAAATAAAGCCTTTCCTTTGCTCTTGCTAACAGTTGATTCGAGTCGATTAAATTTCCATGACAGGGGTCAGGGTGTCAAGGTGTCAGGCAGTGGGAGAATTGTTGGGTATCAGTAAATGGGAGAATTGTTGCACATTGCCATTACATTGGAACATTAGTACAAATTGCCTATTCATTAAAGAATTTGAGCAGAACACCTCTAATTGGAAGAATAGGGGCAGGGAATCATTGAGAAGGAAAATTTTGCAAGCAGCAGTAAAGTCGAGATTCGAGTCTGCCCACCAAGAAATGAAAAAAAAAACTTTGGAGCAGGGAATCCATACATAAAGGAAGTGTATCAGGAAACAACGCAATGGGACAATTGACGCAGGGCATCAATAATGGGAGAGTTGGTGCCGATGTCACGAAAGTAGAGAATTGGTGGAAGACGTGGGAGAACTTGAGCTGAATAATATTAAATGTTGTGGAGGTGCAGAAGCTGACGAAAAGAAGATTCGTGCAGGATTCGAAAATGGTAGAATGGTGCACGGAAGTGAAGCTGTATTTGGGACAATTGTTGCACGAAGCACAAAATGGAAAAATTGCACAGTGGAACTTGAACAGCGAATTGGGGTATGGCACCACTATCTCATATCTCAGAGAGTCAGAGTGGCGTTCCCCACACTGGGAGAAGTTGGTTTGGGTATCAATGAACATAAGAACTGTTTCAGGGCAATATTGAATTCGAGAATTCGTGTGGGGTGCTTAAAGCATGCAGACTTGGAACAGAGCATATTTAAATGGGAGAACACGGGCAGGAATCAGTAAGTCGGAGAAATGTTGTAAAGTGCAAGAAAGTGGCCATTCGATGCAGGGCGACAATAATGAAAATACTTTGAGCAGTAAATCATTATGTGGAAGATGTATGTCAGGAAACAGCAAAACAGGAGAGTTGGGGCAAGGCAATACTCAGTGGGACAGTTTCTTCAGTTCATGACGAAAGGGTGGATTAGTGCAGAATTGGCAATTTTAGAATTTGATGCATTCGAAAATGGTAGAATGGTGCACGGATGTGAAGCTGTATTTGGGACAATTGTTGCACGAACCACAAAATGGAAAAAATGCACAGTGGAACTTTAACAGCGAATTGGGGTATGGCACCACTATCTCAGAGAGTCAGAGTGGCGTTCCCCACATTGGGAGAAGTTGGTTTGGGTATCAATGAACATGAGAATTGTTTCAGGGCAATATTGAATTCGAGAATTGGTGTGGGGGGCTTAAAGCATGCAGACTTGGAACAGAGCATATTTAAATGGGAGAACACGGGCAGGAATCAGTAAGTCGGAGAAATGTTGTAAAGTGCAGGAACATGCCATTCGATGCAGGGCGACAATAATAAAAAATCTTTGAGCAGTAAACCATTATGTGGAAGATGTATGTCAGGAAACAGCAAAACAGGAGAGTTGGGGCAAGGCAATACTCAGTGAGAGAGTTTCTTCAGTTCAGGACGATGGGTGGATTAGTGCAGAATTGGCAATTTGAGAATTTGATGCAGTAAACGCCAAAATTGGAGAATTACAGCAGTGGACCAAAACATGGGAGAATCATTGCAGCTACATAGTTAATGGAAGAAGTGGTGCGGAGTGGACCTAAATTAGATATTTGGTGCAAGTCACCATTAAAATGTAGAATTAGTGTAGGGCACTCCTAAATGCGAGATTTGAACTCAGGCATCAGAAAATGAGAGAATCATACTGGGATATGAGGAAATGGCAGAATTAGGATCATTATATGAAAAAGCAGTGTCGGAGCATAAGGCAATGGGAGAATAAGTATAGGGGTATGGTAAATGGGATAATCCGTAAGTGGGAGGTGACAAAATTGGTGGGAGTGCCAAAATATCAGAGATTTGTAGCAGACCACGTCTAAGTAGGTGTATCGGGGCAGGGAATCAGTGTAAAGGAGAAACGTTGGAAGCAATAGCAAAATGGGTATTCGGGTCAGTGCACCACGAAATGAAAATAAAAACTGAGCAGGGCACCCATACGTGCAAGAGGTTTACAGGGAATAACTGAAGGGAATGAATTGATACAGGGCATCAATAATTGGAGAATTCACGCAGGTGCTGTTAAATTCTAAGTGGGAGAACTGGGGCTGGATAATATTAAATGGAAGAGTTGATGTTTTTCCAGAATTTGTGCAGGATTGATAAATGGGAGAACGTGTGCAGCGTAGTGAAACACTGAATAAAGTGATGGAGAATCGCTGCATAGAAACAGACACTCTGTCCAACTTGTGCATCCCTAATATTTATGAATTTAACAGTGCACCAATGAATGGGAGAGTAATTGCAAGGAATGACGAACTGGCAACATAGCCAAGTGTTTATCTCAGTAAGAACATTTGGAACAGGGCGTCAGATAATGGGGGAAACGGTTAGGTACAGCAGCGAATGGGAGATTTGGTTCAGGGCAGGAGTAAATCGGAGATTTGGTGCAGTGCAGCAGTAAATGGAGCAGGACATACTGCATGGGAGAATTAAAGAAGGGAACCCATAAATGGGAGAATGCAACTAGGGCACTCCACCAGTTCTCAGACAATATGACAGCTCTGAATGATTTGGAGATGCCAGTGTTGGACTGGGGTGAACAACGTTAAAAATCACACAGCACCAGGTTAAAATCCAATCGGTTTAATTGGAAGCACACTAGCTTTCGGAGCGTCGCGATTTGTAACACAGCTCTGAATGTTTGACAAGTCACTCGCTCAGGACTCAATCGCAGACAATAAGGCACGTCCTGATCACTGACCCTCCTAAAAGGTAGCATTACCCCGCTCCAAACCTCCAAGCATCTCAGAATACTTCAGTACTGCTCCTCACAACTGCAGTGAAAAGAGTCACTGGCTGTGTATTGACACTTTGTTAATAGTTCTGTTCCGTAATTGCAAAATGCAACAAGACCAGAAACGAGGGATTTCATACTATTGGAGTGTGAGGTCAGAGGTAATACAAAAGCGCCGTCAAACGGCCAGTATCGTGTGAGTAAGCCCGCGCTTTCATATGGCCAGAACTGAGGAAGTGCACTATTCCTGGAGATTCTGTCTGACACTTTAGTGTGAAAGGAGTCAGTCAAAATGAGAGGATCAGCACTGTGGTTATTGTACATCGATAATGAGGGCACTCCTGAAGGAGGACTGCAATTTCACTCCTGAGGCGGTGTCTCGCCGTTAGAGTTGCAACCTGGGGGAATCCCTCATCATCAGAATGTCAGCCTGTGGCAGTGCCTCACGATCAAAGATCCGCCTGACACAACGCAGCACTGCCAGAGTGTCAGCGTGAGGCAGTGCCGCACGGTCAGATGGTCAGAATGAGGCAGTGGCTCTTTGTCAGAGGGTGGGTTTGAGAGTACCTCAACGTCAGATGAAGTGCCTCAGTGTCAAAGGGACAGTTTAGCATTAAACAGGAACATTGGTGCAGTGTAGCACTGAATGGGAGACTTGGGCAGTGCAGCACTAAATGGGAGAATGGTGGCAGTGTAGCTCTAAACGGGAGAATTGGCGAACTGTCACTCGAAATGGGAAAACACGGCGAGTACAAAACTAAAAGGGAGAAATGGGGGAGAGAATGTTGAATAAGAGAATTGGACTGGGGCACCAGTAAATGTGAAAATTGTACAGGGCAATATTGAGTGGAGAACCTCTTCCAGATATCAGGAAATGGGAGAAATGGTATTGTACAACACTGAACTGGAGAATTAGTGCAGGGCATCAGTAAATGACCGAATTGATGCAAGACACTAATATCTTCGAGACTTGCAGCAAATTGATGAACAGAGGCACCGAACCAGGAAATCGGATAAATGCTAAGGGTTATGATGGAGATTAACTCAAGGAAAAAACGGACCGTCTAGATTCAATTTTAATAAGTTTAAAATCACACAACACCATTTTATAGTCTAACAGGTTTACTTGGAAGCACACTAGTTTTCGAAGAGACGCTCCTTCATCAGGTGGTTGTGGAGGGCTCGATCGTAGCACAGAATTTAAAGCAAACATTTGCAGTGTGATATAACTGAACTTATACATTGAAGAATCGATTGTCTGTTAAGCCTTTCATCTGTTGGAATGCAGTGATAATTTCAATTCTTTCATGTGTCAATCACAAAACCCTTTTTTTTAAAGTTGCATTCTCGGGTTAGTTGTTAACAATGGTGATAGCTAAACAATATTAGAGAATTGGTGCAGGAATTGAGAGAAATGGTGCTGGATCATACTCAATGCAGCTGGAGTGCAGTTTCTGACTGAAAGAGGATTTCTGCAGGATTCGAAAATGGGAGAATGGTGCACGGAAGTGAAGCTGTATTTGGGAAACTTGTTGTACGAACCACGAGAATGGAAAAACTGTGCAGTGGAAGGTTTACAGCGAATTGGAGTATGGCACCACTAACTCAGCGAGTCACAGTACGGCACCCCTCGCTAGGAGAATTTTCCTTTTGATTATCAATGCATATGATAATTGTTTCGGGTAACATTGAATGGGAGAATTAGTGTGGGGTACTCACAGCATAGAGTATGGGAACAGAGCATGTGTAATGGGAGAACACGGGCATGGAATGAGCAGGTCAGAGGAATGTTATAAAGAGCCGGAAAGTGGAGATTCGATTCTGGCAACACTAAATGAATAGAATTTGAGCATGGCACGATTATGTGGAAGATGTACATAAGGAAGCAACCAATTGGGAGTCTTGGGACAAGACAATACTCAATGGGAGAGTTTGTGCAGTTCATCATTAAAGTCAGGATTTGTTCAGGTTTGCCAATTTGGAGATTTTATGCAGAAATAAAAAACAACATTGGAGAACTCTGGCAGTGGACCACCACATGGGAGAATCATTGCAGAGAAATAGTTAATGGAAGAAATGTTGCAGAGTGGAAATAAATCAGAAAATTCGTGAAAGGCACCTTTAAATGCAAACATGAGCGTAGGGCACCCTTAAGTGGGATATCTGGACGAGGACAACAGGAAATTGGATTATTTGTATCGGGATATGAGGAAATGGGAGAATTATTATTGGCAGTTTGAGGAAGTGGGAGACATAGTGTCGGGGTGTGAGGACGTGGGATGATTAGTGTAGGGTACAACTAAATAGAATGAATTGATGCACGATATCAATAGTGAGGGAATTCAGGCAGATGCTATTAAATGCTAAATGGAAGAACTGGGTCAGGACGATCCTTAATAGGAGAGTTGGTGCAGTTCCAGGATTTATGCAGGATTGTTAATTGGGAGAATTGGTGCAGAGCAGTGAAACACGAAATAGAATCATAGAGACGTGCCCCAATGTTACAAATGGAACTTGTCAATGCTTAAAATTTAAGAATCTAACAGCGCACCAAACAACAGGAGAATCACTGCAAGGGATGACGAAATGGAAGAATTGTGCAAGGGTTTATCTCACTGAGAGAATTTGGAACAGGGCATCAGATAATGAGGGGATTGGTGTAGTGTAGCAGAAAATGGGAGATTTGGTGAAGTTTAGCAGTAAACTAGATAGGAAAATACTGGATGGGAGAATTAGAAGAGGGTATTCGAAATGCAAGAATGGAGCGAGCGCACTCCGTCAGTTCTCAGACAATGCAACACTCCGACAGAGTTCGAATACCACAGCACTGGTCCCCCCAACCTTCAGTACAAAGAGTCACAGGCTGAATATTGCCGCTGTGTTCCTAATGCAGTCCCCTAGTACCTCAGCACAGTGAGGCAAAAACGGAGGGCGGCCACACTACTGCAGGGTGAGAACGGAGCTCTTACAAAACCTTATTAGAAGGTCAGCAACGAATGTTAAGCACCCTCCTGCCAGATGGCCAGAACCAAAGAAGTGCCCCATTCCTGGTTATATGCTTGCTGCTAGAGAATTAAAGGAGATCCTCACGATGAGAGATCAGCACTGTGGGTATTGCAGCTCGAGGATAAGGATTCGCCTGAAGAGGCACGGCAATTTCAGTCCTGAGGCAATGACTCACCACCAGAACCTCATTCTGAGGCACTGCCTCACCGTAAGAGAGTCAGCTTAAGGCAGTGCCTCACCGTGAAAGGGTCAGCCAGAGGTAGTGTCTCTTTGTCAGAGAGTCAGACTGAGACCGTGTCTCATCGTCACAGTGTAACCCTGAGGCAGTGCCACACCGTCAGAGGACATTTGACAATGTCAAAGAGGCAGTGTAGCACTAAACGGGAGAACTGGGGCAGTGTAGCAGAAAATGGGACAGTTAGGCCAATGTCGCTATAAATGGGAAAACAAGGGAAGTACAAATCTGAGTGGGAGAATTTGGGCAGGACAACACTGAATTGGAGATTGAGCTTGTGCACCAGTAAATCTGAGAATTGGTACTGGGCGTCACTAAGTGGAGAACCTCTTACAGAAGTCAGTAAATGGGGGAATTAGTATTGCAGTACCCTGAACTGGAGAACTGGCACAGAGCATCATAAAATGAAAGAATTAGGACTTTATCTTCGAGAATTAGAGGAAATTGGAGAACACGGGCTGTGAATCTGGACATAGGACAAATGTTACAAAGGAGTAATGATGGATATTCAATAAAGGGAGCATCTGACCGTCCAGGTTTAATTTTATTCGATCTGTTCTGATGTATTATGACACATCATGTTTGAGCAGTGCACACCTCACTAGGAGAATTGGGTTGGGGCAGATGCTGCCTGGCCTGCTGTGCTGTTCCAGCAATAAAGTTTCAGCTTTGATCTCCAGCATCTGCAGACCTCACTTTCTCTTCATTAGTGAATATGAGAATTGGTTTACGGAGAGACTGAATGAGAGAATTAGTGTGGGGTGCAAATAACACAGAGAACTACAACATAGCATATGTGAACGAGAGAACTCGGGCAGAGAATCAGTATGTAGGAGAATGTTGGAAAGAGCAGGAAAGTGGAGATTCGATACAGGGCACCACTATATAAAATAATTTGGGCAGGGTACCGTTATGTGGAAGATATATACCAGGAAACAACCAAATGGGAGAGCTGGGGAACGACAACACCCAATGTGCAAGTTTGTTTCGTTCATGACGAGAAGGAGCATTTGTGCAGGTTTGCAGATTGATGCAGAAAACACCAAAATTGGAGAAATCCAGCAGTGGACCACTATATGGGGGAATCATTGGAGAGACATAAGTCATGGAAGAATTGGTGTAGCGTGCATCTAAATTAGAGAATTCGTGCTTGAGACAATTAAATTAGGGAACCCTAAAATGGGAAATTTGGTCTAGGGCATCAAAAAAATGAGAGATTTCATGTAAGGGCATGTGGAAAAGGAAGAGTTATTATTGTCCTAAGAGGAAGTGGGAGAATTAGTATTCGGGTATGAGGGAATGGGAAAACTGCATGGAGTTACCAGGAAATGGGCGAATGGGTTTGCATCATTTATTGGGAGATTAGAAAATTGTTGGAAGTGCCAACATGTTATAGAATTGGAGCAGTTCATATCTTCATGGGAGAATCGGTGCAGGGAATCAGTGAAAACAAGAAATGTTGGAAGCATCAGAAAGTTAGAGATTTGGATTAGTTCACCACGAAATGAAAACAAAAATGAGCAGGGCACCCCGATGTGGAAAAGAACAATTAAATGGAATGAACTGATACAGGAGGTCAACAATTGGACAATTCAGGCTGTTGCTACTGAATTTTGAATGGGAGAACTGGGGCGTGTTAATACACAATGGGATAGTTGATGCAGCTTCAGGATTTGTGCAGGATTGATGAATGGGAGAATTGTTTCAGGGCAGTGAGACCCTCAATAGAATCATAGAAATGTGTTGCACAGAGACAGACCATTCGTTCCACCAT
The DNA here is from genome assembly GCF_004010195.1 of Chiloscyllium plagiosum. NCBI lineage: Eukaryota > Metazoa > Chordata > Chondrichthyes > Orectolobiformes > Hemiscylliidae > Chiloscyllium > Chiloscyllium plagiosum. The sequence goes on from NC_057717.1 coordinate 35,311,012, forward strand.
ATCCATGCCTACATTTCAGAATTCAACAGAGCAGCAATGAATTACAGAGTCATTGCAAAGAATGATGAAATGGAGGAATTGGGTAAGTGTTTATCTCAGTAAGAACAGTGCATCAGATAATGTGGTAATTGGTGCAGTATAGCAGTAACTGGGAGAACTTGTACAGTGTATCATTAAATGGATGAGAGAATTAGAGGAGCGCACCCCTAAGTGGGAGAATGGGGCGAGGGCACTCTCTCGCTTCTCAGATAATCCCACAGCACTCACCTTGTGACAACCCGCTGGCTCAGGAGTGAATCTCAGACGATAAACACATCCTCACTTCTGACCCTGCAAAACGGAAGCACTCTTCCATACCAACCCTCCGAAATTTTCTGAATACCATAGTACTGCTCCCCGTGAGTACATTCCAAATAGCCACTGGCTGAATATTCATCCTTCGTTCTAATGCATTCCCCCAGTGCCTCCTTACAATGAGGCCAGAACCGAGGGCTGCCATACGACTGGAGGTTGAGGACAGAGGTAGTACAGAAGCCCTGGCCGAAGACCAGAACCGACTGACTAATACACTCCTGGCAGATGGCCAGAACCGAGGAAGTGCCACATGCCTGGAGATCTTTTCTGGCATTACATAATTAAAGTAGGCCCTCACGATGAGAGGATCAGCACTGTGCGTATTGCAGCTCGATGATTAGCGCACTCCTGACCGAGCACTGCAATTTTAGTCCTGAAGCAATGACCCACTGTCAGATGGTCAGCCTGAGGTTGTGTCTCAACGTAAAGGGTCAGCCTGAGGCAGTGACTTACCATCAGAGGGTAAGCCAGAGGTAGTGCCTCACCGTCAGAGGTTCAGCCTGAGGCAGTACTGCACCATCAAATGAGGTATGTCAATGTCAAATGGGCAGTGGTTC
>NC_057717.1:35311968-35314060 GCF_004010195.1 Chiloscyllium plagiosum
AATGGGACAATCGGGGCAGTGTAGCAATAATTGGGATATTTGAGGCAGTGTGGCACTAAATGGGAGTTTTTTGGGGCAGAGTAGCAGTAAACGGGAGATTTGTGGCGGTGTACATATTAAAGCGAGAGTTGGAGATGCGTCACACTAAATTGGTGATACGAGATAGTGTTGCACTAAATACGAGATTTGGGGGAGTATAGATCTGAAAGGGAGAGCTGCGACGGTGAAGCTCTAAATGGGAGAATTGGGAAAGTGCAGTACTAATCGGGGAACTGTAGCAGTGTAGAACAATGGTAGAATTGGGGCAGTGCAGTGCTAAATGGGGGAGTTGGAGGCGTGTAGTACTAAGTGGGAGAATTGGTGCAATGTAGTACAAAGACATCTTCGTTCAAGTGTAGATTCATAGCACATTAGAAATGGAGTTACAGGTACCTAGGACAGTGAGAAGGTGATCATTATGCTTGCCTGCATTGTTCAGTCCATTGTGCTTCGAAGTTCGGCGGTCATTGCGGCTGTACAATACATTGATGCGGCTAGTTTTCGAATACTGCGTGCATTTCTGTTGACCCTGCAACCTATCGGATGTTGTGAATATTGAAAATTCCCATGTAAGCTTTACAAGGATGGCGCACCGACTGGAGGATGTGAGCTAGAGGTAGGGGCTGAATAGATTCAGGCAATTTCCCTCGAAAAATGTGATGCTGAGAGGTGACCTTGTGGAAGTTTTTGAATTCATGTGGGATGGGTAGGATAAATAGAGAAGGTCTTTTCGCGGACTTTGGGGAGTCCAAGACTTCAGGGCATATGTGTACGTTGATATGGGAAAGATTTAAAAGGGACATAAGGAACGTTTTCACACAGATGGAGATGCGTGCATGGAATAAGCTGTCAGAGAAAGTGTTCACGAGAGCTAGATGTACCTAGCTTGCCTATTGCCCCTCCCCCGTTTATATTTTACAGCTCTTCTGTGATATAAAGGAATGATGATGGGTGCAATGGCATTCGGGAGCCTGTCTGTCATTTCCTCAGTTTCATTTTCAACATGGCTGATATTTCAGAGCACACATTAGTATCAGTAAGGATATGAGGCCACGAGTCCAGAGGTTCATCTGAGTGTACAAATCCATTCATTCAGGTTGTTGACTGAATGAGACGGACAATCTCCCAGTTTTCGAATACTGCGTGCATTTCTGTTGACCCTGCAAACTATCAGATGTTGTGAATATTGAAATTTCTCATGTAAGCTTTACAAGGATGGCGCACCGACTGGAGGATGTGAGCTAGAGGTAGGGGCTGAATAGATTCAGGCAATTTCCCCGAAAAATGTGATGCTGAGAGGTGACGTTGTGGAAGTTTTTGAATTCATGTGGGATGGGTAGGATAAATAGAGAAGGTCTTTTCTCGACTTGGGGGAGTCCAAGACTTCAGGGCATATGTGTATGTTGATATGGGAAAGATTTAAAAGGGACATAAGGAACGTTTTCACACAGATGGAGATGCGTGCATGGAATAAGCTGTCAGAGAAAGTGTTCACGAGAGCTGGATGTACCTAGCTTGCCAAATGCCCCTCCCCCCGTTTATATTTTACAGCTCTTCTGTGATATAAAGGAATGATGATGGATGCAATGTCATTCGGCAGCCTGTCTGTCATTTCCTTCTATTCATTTCCAACCTGGCTGTGATTTCAGAGCACACATTAGTATCAGTAAGTATATGAGGACACGAGTCCAGAGGTTCATCTGAGTGTACAAATCCATTCATTCAGGTTGTTGACTGAATGAGACGGACATTCTCACAGTGCTTAGACACTTGAATATGTGAACTGCTCCAAAACATGTTTGAGGATTTTTGATTCTTATTCCGGGATAGAAACGACATACAGCATCCCAATGACGCCTGTCAGAGGCTACTTTGCGATATATCTAGCAGAGAGCGTAGAGAAGCAATTCGATGTTCACTGTGAGACCAGTAAATGAGGGATCTCCTCGACACTGAATAGGTCCGCCTTCACACAGAATGCAAATGCGGTACTACTTTTACAGAAAGGATAGGTGCACGGTCACTGCACTCTCAAACAGGATGGTCATCAGTG
>NC_057717.1:35314414-35319154 GCF_004010195.1 Chiloscyllium plagiosum
AAAAAAGCGGCATTGCCGACTTCACTCTTAAAATAATGAATACAGGTTTTGGAAACATGCTTGCATATGCAGGATGAAGAAAATGGGAAATCTGACAAAATCGTTCACAGCAATTTATTGAATTTGCATTCCCTCTCGCGCCAACAGTCGACATGTTCGGGAACATCGTGAGCAAGGTTTGCTGACAAGAACTGAAAGCAATAAGCTCAGCCACGTTAACACTCGTTTTTTTCTCAACGGCTATTTGAAGCAGCGATCCATTCCGTGAGAGCTGAACATGATAATCACGACTTCATACAAACACAGTGGGGCCACAGCCTCGATCGAGTTGTCCCCCAGCAGGGGTGGTTTTGCTGAAGAGGGATCGGAATGTCAATGCGGTACTGAAATGGAGCTCGGTCAAACACAGAAGTGGTGTAACAGTTGTACGTATTGTGGATGGAGCCGGATTCAGATCGTCGCAGTGAAAGAGATGGATCACGTGTTCCAGTGAGTATACTGGGGAATGGGTTTGAGAACCACATGGTCGATTGACAGAGCAAGGTACAGGGGCTGAAAGACCTAACCATGTGACGATATCTTACTGTCTGTGGCCTCTGCTATTTCGAGAGATAGAAACAGAGTTAATTGTTTGACTCAATGACCTCCAGTCAGAACTTGGCAGTTTGACAGATGGCACAAGTCTGAAACAAATCTAGACACTGGAATAGTGGCAAGAGAGGAAATAATAAAAGAGAAGCTGAGGATGAAGGTGGAGGAGAGGACAGATTCAAATAGAAGAGTCGGGTTCAGAAAGGCAGGTGGAGATGGACCTGGTAAAACAATAGCGTCATTGGCACTGCAAAATTAACTCTGCTCTCATTCCCTGCTGCAGACATTCTGAAAGTTTCCAGGAATTTGTATTTACGCTACAGAAGCAGAACATGTGATCCTGGATCAGTCCCGCCTCTGGAAATGTTTGTCTTCCCGTTAGCCCAGATCACTTCTGTCCAGAACTGAAACCTCACAATGCTGCCGAACCCCCAACCCCACCACAGATTTCAAACTGTTCGTTGTGTAAACACGCATCGGCACACAAGAAAATAATTTTCCGAGTGAATTGGGAAAGGTTCAGGCAGAATTCCCTTCGGTTTCCATCAGAACCTTCTGAATCATTTAGTTCTTGTTCAATTTCATTTGACATGGATCCTTTACTGACCCTAGAAAAATTTCATTTTCATTTCGTTCCTCTGAGCAGTTTGATTTTTGCATGGTTGGATTGGGACCTTACGCGTTGAAAGAGACCTCATTCATGTATATTTGGCTGCAACGACAACCTTGTCTCTGGCACTCCCAGTAAAGTGGAGACATTTTTCGCTAAGAAATGGACGTCTGTACAAATTCAGTATGGAAGAGAAAGGTTGCGGTAGCAATGGGATTCAAACCCACAAAACCTGGATAAAGACTGAAACTTAATTCCAGTTCAAAGTTTGGGAGAAGGTTTGTAGCTCGGGTGGACTGTACAAAACACTACATAGGACAAACAGGAAGACAGCTAACGTTCCACATCCATGAACACCAACTCGCCACGAAACGACATGACCAGCTATCCTTAGTAACCACACACTCAGATGACAAGCAACACAAGTTCGACTGGGACAACACTACTATTATAGGACAAGCCAAACAGAGAACAGCCTGGTTATTCCTAGAGGCATGGCACTCATCCACAGATTCAATTAATAAGCACCTTGATCTTGACCCAATATACCGGCCACTGCAGCGGACAGCTGGAACTGACAACCGGACGCGGCAGGTACAAATCACTATAAATGCCGGAGGAAACATCACAGAAGCGCTTCCCAGGAGGCTCCCAAGCACAGAGAAAGTCAGCGAGACAGGGGACGAACCGTCTGCAACATAAATTCACAGCTCGGCGAACAGAACCACAACAACTTAATTCTAGTGCTTTAGTCCACTCGGCCACGCTGCCAAACAAATCTAGTGCTCTACATTTTCCATGACTATTTAAGAGGGTGCTGAAAGGTATGTTGGTTTTGGACTGTAGCGTGAAACTGAACAAGCTGGGTGAATTTCACTGGAACTTCAGCGCTGAGGAATGCCAAGGTGTATGTTTTTCACAAAGAAATCTTCGTACAAGTGCAGATTCATAGCACAGTAGAAATGGAGTTACAGGTACCGAGAACAGTGAGAAGGTGATCATTATGCTTGCTTGCATTGTTCAGTCCATTGTGCTTCGAAGTTCGGCGGTCATTGCGGCTGTACAATACATTGCCGCGTCCAGTTTTCGAATACTGCATGCATTTCTGTTGACCCTGCAACCTATCGGATGTTGTGAATATTGAAATTTCACATGTAAGCTTTACAAGGATGGCGCACCGACTGGAGGATGTGAGCTAGAGGTAGGAGCTGAATAGATTCAGGCAATTTCCTCGAAAAATGGGATGCTGAGAGGTGACCTTGTGGAAGTTTTTGAAGTCATGTGGGATGTGTAGGATAAATAGAAAAGGTCTTTTCTCGGACTTGGGGGAGCCCAAGACTTCAGGGCATATGTGCACGATGATATGGGAAAGATTTTAAAGGGACATAAGGTTTTTTTTTTCACACAGATGGAGATGCGTGCATGGAATAAGCTGTCAGAGAAAGTGTTCACGAGAGCTGGATGTACCTAGCTTGCCTATCGCCCCTCCACTCGCTTATATTTTACAGCTGTAATGTGATATAAAGGAATGATGATGGATGCAATGTCATTCGGCAGCCTGTCTGTCTTTTCCTCAGTTTCATTTCCCACATGGCTGAGATTTCTGAGCACAAATTAGTATCAGTGAGTATATGAGGTCACGAGTCCAGAGGTTCATCTGATTGTACAAATCCATTCATTCAGGTTGTTGACTGAATGAGCCGGACATTCTCACAGTGCTTAGACACTTGAATATGTGAACTGTTCCAAAACATGTTTGAGGATTTTTGATTCTTATTCCGGTATAGAAACGACATACAGCATTCGATGAGGCCTGTCAGAGGCGACCTTGTGATATATTTCGCAGAGAGCATAGAGAAGCAATTCGATGTTCACTGTGATACCAGTAAATGAGGGATCTCCTTGACACTGAATAGGTCTGCCTTCACACAGAATGCAAATGCGGTACTACTTTTACAGAAAGGATAGGTGCACGGTCACTGCACTCTCAAACAGGATGGTCATCAGTACTGTACACATTGGCGGATGTTGAGGACCAGGGTGGAGAGAAGCTTCGAGCACTTAACCGAAATTCTATTCCTTTCAGCACTACAGCAGATATGGGCGAGCAAGTTCAAAGTAGATCATGTTGTCCAGGGTTATTGACATTAATGAAAAACAAAGACAATCACTTTAAATTGCTGAGGAAATATTTACAAGGATGTTGATATGTCTGGAATAGGATGGCCAACGGTGCGGCAGACATGTATACACAGAGCAATTAATTGGAACTGTATTTCGTTTCAACACGGCAGCAGTTTCGAGGGGCAAAATTCCAAAAACAACGTTTGCTGATGGGAACTACAAGAAAGCCCGAGGCACGACAGACCTTAAATCTGTCATAAGTAACAAGGGGATACCAATGTTTCTGCCTGAATCTGACACGGGCCGCTTTTGCAAAGAAGGCAAACTGATAAATCTCCTCTGCAGAAATAAAGCGGCATTGCCGACTTCACTTTTAAAATAATGAATGCAGGTTTTGAAAACATGCTTGCATATGCAGGATGAAGAAAATGGGAAATCTGACAATTTATTGAATTTGCATTCTCTCTCGCGCCAACAGTCGACATGTTCGGGAACATCGTGAGCAAGGTTTGCTGACAAGAACTGAAAGCAATAAGCTCAGCCACGTTAACACTCGTTTTTTCTCAACGGCTATTTGAAGCAGCGATCCATTCCGTGAGAGCTGAACATGATAATCACGACTTCATACAAACACAGTGGGGCCACAGCCTCGATCGAGTTGTCCCCCAGCAGGGATGGTTTTGCTGAAGAGGGATCGGAATGTCAATGCAGGACTGAAATGGAGCTCTATCAAACACAGAAATGGTGTAACAGTTGTACGTATTGTGGATGGAGCCGGATTCAGATCGTCGCTGTGAAAGAGATGGATCACGTGTTACAGTGAGAATACTGGAGAATGGGTTTGAGAAACACATGATCGATTGGCAGAGCAAGGTACAGGGGCTGAAAGACCTAACCATGCGACGATATCTTACTGTCTGTGGCCTCTGCTATTTGGAGAGATAGAAACAGAGTTAATTGTTTGACTCAATGACCTCCAGTCAGAACTTGGCAGTTTGACAGATGGCACACGTCTGAAACAAATCTAGACATTAAATTCTAGTGGCAATCATTGAGAAAGTGCAAGAAACCATTCAGTGTTTCTTGCACTTTCTCAATGATTGCCACTAGACTCACATCTGTTCCCCCGTTCTCTTGTATGTTTGGGTATAACTCATGTCTTCCACTGTGAAGACCGGCACAATGTAATTTTTCAGTTCCTCAAATATTTCCTTGTTCCGCACTACTGCCTATCAAGTGTCATTTTCCAGTGGCCTATTGTCCACTTCTACCTCTCTTTTGCGTTTATATGAATAAAGAAACAACTGTAGTCTTCATTTATATTAGTAGTTAGCTTACATTTAATCTTCTCCCTACTCATTTGTTTTGTTATTGCCCTTTGTGGGTCTTTGTGAGCTTCCCAATGCTCTGATTAC
>NC_057717.1:35319280-35323870 GCF_004010195.1 Chiloscyllium plagiosum
ACCGATTTCAAACTGTTCGTTGTGTAAACACACATCGGCACACAAAAAAATAATTTTCCGAGTGAATTGGGAAACGTTCAGGCAGAATTCCCTTCAGTTTCCATCATAACCTTCTGAATCATTTAGTTCTTGTTCAAATTCATTTGATATGGATCCTTTGCTGACCCTAGAAAATTTTCATTTTCATTTCGTTCCTCTGAGCAGTTTGATTGTTGCATGGTTGGATTGGGACCTTACGCATTGAAAGGGACCTCATTCATGTATATTTGGCTGCAGCGACAACCTTGTCTCTGGCACTCCAGTATAGTGGAGACATTTTTCGCTAAGAAATGGACGTGTGTACAAATTCAGTATGGAAGAGAAACGTTGCGGTAGCAATGGGATTCAAACCCACAAAAACTGGATAAAGACTGAAACTTAATTCCAGTTCAAAGTTTGGGAGAAGATTTGTAGCTCGGGTGGACTGTACAAAGCACTACATAGGACAAACAGGAAGACAGCTCACGTTCCACATCCAAGAACACCAACTAGCCACGAAACGACATGACCAGCTATCCTTAGTAACCATCACACTCAGATGACAAGTAACACGAGTTCGACTGGGACAACACTACTATTATAGGACAAGCCAAACAGAGAACAGCCAGGTTATTCCTCGGGGCATGGCACTCATCCACAGATTCAATCAATAAGCACCTTGACCTTGACCCAATAGATTCAATCAACAAGCACATCGACCTGGATCCAATATACCGGCCACTGCAATGGACAGCTGGAACTGACAACCGGACGCGGCAGATACAAACCACTGTAAACGCCAGAGGAAACATCACAGAAGCGCTTCACAGGAGGCTCCCAAGCACAGAGGATGTCAGCGAGAAAGGGGACGAACCGTCTGCAACACAAATTCCCAGCTCGGCGAACAGAACAAAAACAACTTAATACCAGTGCTTTAGTCCACTCGGCCACGCTGATAAACAAATCTAGTGATCTACATTTTCCATGACTATTTAAGAGGGTGCAGAAAGGTATGTTGGTTTTGGACTGTAGCGTGAAACTGAACAAGCTGGGAGAATTTCACTGGAGCTTCAGGGCTGAAGAATGCCAAGGTGTATGTTTTTCACAAGGCAGATGAATTCAAAACGAGAGAGGGAAGGTTTAAACTGAACATGGTAAGATTTAAGTGGGATCTGAGGTACAATGTATTCACACAGCCAGTTTTGCGTGTGTGGAATGAATTGCCTCATGTAATGGCGGAATCTGACCCTCTCACAACATTTCGAATGCATCTGGAACGGTATATAAGAGACAAATGTTGGCAAATACGGCTAGATTAAAATCGGATACCAGTTCAGCAGGCAGGAGGTGGATCAGAGGTCTGTTTCAGTGCTCGGCCTCTCTGAGATGCTCCAGTGATTCACACCCGTGTAATAGACCATTTCCAAAGATCATGGCGCTAATTACTTGGTCAGCGCGTTTGGCTAGTTTTCTGGAAATACATGTCTCGAAATCACCCACGAATGAAGTCTGACCCAACTTTCTGTGCAACTGACATTTCTCCTTGATCCATTCCCGAGTTCTCCGTGAAAGAATTTGGCTGCAGAACAATGCCTCCCAAATGGTGTTAGCACCTCAATTCGGCAGCAAAATCAAAAACGGACAGCTTTTAACATGGTGCAGAAGCAAATCTTGAAAGGAGAACCAATTTTCAGGCACACTGAAGCATGAAGGCTGTTTGTGTGGCACTGCCAGTTGTCTGGGTCACGAACTGCTTCCACAAAAGGCAGCGAGGCAATTCCAAATGGTGCTTCCAAATATAGTGGAACCTCAGTGCATCTCCACTTCCTGAAAAGTGCTCAAGTGACTTAAAATAGAATCGGACAACAATGGAACAGAAGAAAGTGAAGATTATCGATGAGAGTCTCCATTAGATTCGGTCAACAATGCTCTCGATCTTCCACCGCATCGTGAGGGCGAATGACAGCCTCCTTCAACAAATAGCGGAAATGTGAAACAATGTGATTGAGGATTTCTGGTTTTGGTTCACACAGGTTAAGAAACGGCAGGAAGCGTCCAAATGAGTCATTTCAGACCCTACTTTGGGAAACATTTGACAGAGACCGTGCGTCAGAAACCAGTGTTCGTTGTGACACCAGCAAATGAGAGCTCTCCTTGGCACTGAACCAGGCCGCCTTCAAGTTGTAAGCAATTATGGTATGACTGTTGCAGAGATGATCAGTGCCCGGTAATGGCGTCCTTACACAGCACAGCCACCGAAGGTGTACAATTCGATGCATAAACTGGAACTAGGAGGAGAGAACTTTAGTTGAGAGTGCGCTGCTGGAAAAGGACAGCAGTTCGAGCAGCATCTGAGCAGCAGGAGAATAATTGATTCTGGCATAAACCCTCCATCATCTCCCATCCTCAATTTCTCCGTGGAGAATGAATAACAACAAACTTTCACACAGCAAATAATCTGAATTGTGCACCTTTTCACCACGGCAACAGATATGGTGGAAAAAATTAAGTTCCAGATTTGCTGATGAGAACAAAAAGAACGAATGATGTCGCGTGGACTGAGTTTAGAAACAGGAGAGGAGAGGTCACACTGCTTGGATTTATTATATGCCTCCACAGTGTTCCGGAGAGGTGGAAGAAAGGGTTGTCAAAATAATTCTGGGTAAAACTCAAAGGAAAAAGGTGGTCATTATGGGGGATTCTAACTTCCCCAAAATTGACTGGAAATGTAGTTTTAGTACGTCGGACGGAACAGTTTTTATTCAATGTATACAGGTGGTATTCCTGACACAGTGTGTCGAAATTCCGACAAGTGGCGAGGCCACACTGGATCTGGTGCTTGGAAGTGAACCAGGCCAGGTGTTTGATTTAGTTGCTGGTGAGCACTTTGGAGAGAGTGACCATAATGCAGTAACGTTTTGATGATCGATGGAAAGGGATAGGTACATGCCACAGGTCAAGATTAATCGACGGGGTAAGGGCAATTATAATGTGATAAATCAAGAATTATGATGCATAGAACAGGGTAGCAAACTTCAGGGGATGCAGACAATGGAAATGCGGAGATGGTTTAAGGAACAGATATTGCGTGTCCTTGACAAGAATGTCCCTGTCAGGCAGAAAGGAAGTGATAATATAAGGGAACTATGGTTTACTAGAGAAATTGCATCTGTTGTAAAACAGAAGAAAGAGGCTTATGTGTTGTTAAGGCAACATGGTTCAGATGAGGCGATGACGAGTTACAGATCAGCGAGGAAGGTTTTAAATATATAGTTAAGTAGAGTAAAGAGAGGACACGAGCATTCTTTATCAAATAGAATAAAGGAGAACCCTACAGCTTTCTATAGATATGAGAGTGATAATACGATGACGAGGTTAGTAAAGACAAAAGTGGCAAATTTGTGGACACTATGGAGTTTGGAGATGTGCTGAACAAACAGCTCTCATCGGTTTTCACTCAGGAAAAAGACTATTGTAGAGGAGAAGAATGAGGTTTGAGATATTAGACTAGAAGGGATAAAGGTCAGTTATGAACTGGTGTTATCAGACTTGAAGGTGTGAAAGTACACAAGTCCCCTGGCCCGGATAGGACTTTTTCGAGGATTCTCTGTGAAGGTCGGGCAGAGATAGCAGAGCCTTCTGCATTGATATTTGAGTCGTCATTGTCTACAGGTTTAGTACCAGAGGACTGGAGGATTGCAAATGCTGTGCCATCAGGAAAGGCAGTAGGGATGATCCAGGTAATTATAGACCAGTTAACCCTACATATATTCAAGGAAAGGTTTTGGAAATGATTATAAGACATAAGATTTATACTCATCTGGCAAGCAACAAATTAATTTTGATAGTAAACATGGTTTCGTCGAAGGTAGGCCGTGTCTCACAAACCTCATTGAGTTTTTTGAGAAGGTAAGCAAGCATGTAGATGATGGTAGGGCTGTTGATGTAGTATACATGGACTTCTGTAAAGCCTTTAGCAAGATTCCACATGGTAGGATGTTGGCTAAAATGCAGAGGCATAGAATTGAGGGCGAAATAGCAGTTTGGATTAGAAACTGGCTTTCTGAAAGAAGGCAGCGAGTGGTGGTTGATGGAGTTCAATGCAGCTAAATGTGTGGTGATGCGCTTTGGGAAGAATAACAGGAAAGCAGATACTGCGTAAATAGAAAGATTCTTGGTAGTGTGGATGTACAGAAGGATCTTGGAGTTCATGTACATAGATCCATGAAAATTTCCACTCAGGTTGATAGTGCTGGTAATAAGGCATATGGTGTGTTAGGTATCATTCGTGGACGGATTGAGTTGTGGAGCCGTAATATCATGCTTCAACTATACAAAACGCTAGTGCGACCACAATTGGAATATTGTGTACAGTTCTGGTCGCCATATTTCGGCAAGAATGTGGACGCATTAGTAAAAGTGTAGACAAGATTTACCAGGATGTTGCCCGGTCTGAATGGAAGGTTTTATGAGGAAGGTTGAGAAATTAGCGTCTGTTCTCATTGGAAAGAAGAAGGCTAATGGGGGATTTGATAGACACTTACAAGATGATCAGAGGATTATATAGGGTAG
>NC_057717.1:35324370-35329884 GCF_004010195.1 Chiloscyllium plagiosum
CGGACGGTCAGCCGAGGCTAGAATCGATCCCAGATCCTCGCACTCTGAGACTGCAGTGAGAACCACTGAGCTCCTGAAAGATTTGAACCTTTGCAGGATTATTCTTTATAACCGAGACATTTCCCTCAGGCAGATATTCCCTCAATCCACAAAAATGTGTCCTGCCAGAAATTATTTCACCTCACATTAAAATCTTTCCCTCCTTATCAATAGGAGCTGCTTTGGGTGAGGTTGGAGCTCCCAGCCTGATGTCCAATACACCCTCCTCCATGTCAATGTCACTGGTACAGTTGAGCTTGGAGCTTCCACCATAATATCCAATACTCCCCGTTGCTTCATGTCAACAGAAACTACTCCAGGGGAGGTAGGAGCCAGCCGCGACATTTTTCGCCCATCTGTACCGTCTTGGATGGATTTTGCGCACATTTATTATATAACTGGAGCCACATGCCCTGCGATTCCCCAACCTCATTTCCAATTGAGCCTTCCGGGCTGAACTACCCAGCTTCTCGGATTCTGGGCTTATGAACTGGAATTATATGATATATAGCAGCAGTGGTTCGTTGCTTTTGTGAGCAAATTGGTGAAATAACCAATGTGAAGCTACATTGTTATTGGGAATACGTTTCAACAATACCCTGCAGTACCCGTAACTCTCTGATGTTTTGTTGAAATCTATCGATATCAGCCTTCAACAAACTCTAATTTAATGATTCAGCCCTCTCTGAGCAACCACATCTCAGTAACTGTTTGGCAACTGTGTAGTACCCGAAACATTCAACCGTCATTGCTTTTCGCGTCTTTCTTTGTGTTGTGGCTGCCGCAAGTACTGTTCCAATCTGAGTCATAGCAATGGGCAAATTTCCATTTTATGCCAAGTAATATGTGCGTAGCAAACGCGGGTATGAATTAGTCATATTTAACATGAAAATACTCTTCGAGGTGATGATTTTTTGCCTTTAAGTACGCGTTTTCACACATCACAGCGTTTCATGGAATAGGATTCAAATGAAACATTTCTCGAAGATTTCTCTCCCTTCCACGATCAGCAAACAACCTTTGCATCACTCCTCCAATTTCACTGAGACATTGTACCATCTAAAACTCACATTAACAGCATTCAGTATGTGCTGTTGCGTTCATTGTTGCTGGGTGAATGCGCCCAAATCCCACCGTCGGGAAATTCCAAACAGTCCATTGATTAAGATGCTTGGCTGTGAGATTAATCCTCATACAGCAGGTTTACTGACATAGACCAGACATTATTGGAGTATCATGCTCAGGAAAAGAACAGAGCGCAGTATTTAGCAAATGGGAATTTATTGGAAAAGGACAGTTTGTGTGGCTTTCTGCGTCATTTATTTCATTTGTTCATTCTAGTCGAGCCAGAGTATTGTGTGCAGTTCTGCAAATCAATTTACAGCAGGAATATCATAGCATTGGAAACGGTGCCAAAGAGATTTAACAGGATATTGGCTTGTTGAAGAGTTTCATTTGTGGAGAAATATTGGACAGACTGGTTTTATGTTTCTTTAAGTAGAGGAGATTTTGAAAAGACGTGATTAAAATACAAAATAATGAAGGCTATGGATCGGGTAGACTAAAAGATCTTGATCGATCACCGCGGTGCACAGATTTAAGTTTAAAGGCAGATAGAGTTGAAGATTTACGCAATAAAACCTAATCAGCAAGCTGGTATTTGAAGCTGCAGCCCACTGCCTGTCAGAGTTGGTGTAGCAGAATCCCACATAACCTTCAGAGGCATTCAGGAGTGATTTTGTGATGACAAGTACAAAGAATGAAAAATGGTATGAGGAAAAATACCATTTGTGGGCGGCATAGTGGCACAGTGGTTAGCTCTGCTGCCTCACAGTGCCAGAGACCTGGGTTCAATTCCCGCCTCAGGCGACTGACTGTGGAGTTTGCACATTCTCCCTGTGTCTGCGTCGGTTTCCTCAGGGTCTTCCGGTTTCCTCCCACAGTCACAAAGATGTGCAGGTCAGTTGAATTGGCCATGCTAAAATTGCCCGTAGTGTTAGGTAAGGGGTAAATGTAGGGGTATGGGTGGGTTGCGCTTCGGCAGGTCGGTGTGGACTTGTTGGGCCGAAGGGCCTATTTCCACACTGTAAGTCATCTAATCTAATCTAAACTCAAGAGCTCTTAGAAGGTGTTTTAAGAGCTATCAGGCAACCTGCACAACAGCTCGCTGTCGGCTTCCCTGGTGGTCTAGTGATTAGACTACAGCGCTTCACCGCTGTGGCCCGGGTTCACTTCCTGGTCAGGAAATAAACGATGTTATTTTTCTTAAACAGCAGTAACCCACGGTTGAAAATAGAGCATTTGTGACGGGTGTACTTTCAATGCCTCGAATCGATTTCTGCCCAAGAAGAAAAAAAAAGACAATATTCTATCCTGTCAAAGAAGCGGATGGTTCCTCGATCATCCCTGCTCAGTCGAATAGTCCAACCTTCCTTCTTCTTTGATTCCACTTCAGAAAGAGTTTCGAAAGATTCTCGAATCTGCGACTTGTCTGTTCATGTTGTTTCCTTGCATTCCCACGAATCTCAGTGATTGGGTGAGTGAGTAATGGAGATAAAAAGGTGCCCATAAAGCGCGTGTGGGTCAATTTGAGATCCCCTCCTGTGATCATGTCAGGACATTATTTCTGATGTTATCGTGGACATTGTTTGAAGGTTCCTGCAGGTCAGAAAATTCAACGTCAGTTCGACTTCAGAAGAAATTGGACGATTGGTTTGTAAGTGCAAAAAAGCCGACATTGTTTTCGAGCCAGTTAGGAGTAGAAGCTTCACTATCCCGACGCGTAATCAGGAGCATTATTCATGACTGGCTCCGACATGAATGGCACGATCATCAGCAGTTGGAAGACAGCATTACCACACAGATACATTTTCTCAGTGTTTGGACATGTAGCACCGTTTGGGAACCAACTTAGAGAGCTACAAGTGACAGAGAGTCGTCGTTGACTGGATGGCCTTATGGCTTCAGTCTGCGTGGAAATGACACCACGTGATTATGCCATCCCTCTACCTGTCTCGGGGCAGATAGAGAAAAAATAGCTCATCTTTAACACTCACTGTAGCGTTGGACTCTCCAGATGACTGTCACTCAGGGAACGTTTCTCTTCAGTTCGCTACATTTGGGAAAATTTGGGCTCAGATGTTAACTGCTTGCCCGATCGCAGGAAAGCAACAGACGCCCGTGTTGCATGAGACTTTCTGCAGGATTTATATATAAAGCCGAACTCTGAACACCAAACAAGCTGGAAGAAAGATAACTCATTCATTTACCTGGAGGAAGAAGCTGAAGTATCCATTTTTTCCTTTCCCGAAAGTTCTACATCTTTCTGTTTCTCGGATAAAAACAGATTCGAAAAAATTCACCCACCGTGATTGGCACTGAGCAGAAAAGCGAATGGTCTGTGCCCTCTCCCAGCATTGCAAGTAGAAACAAAATGGTTTCATTGTCCGCCAGTGGAGACAGTCTGGTTCCTTAATGAGGGACAAACAGCAACGTCATTGAGCAGTTAGACAGAATGGGAAGCAGATACTATGGAAACACTTTGCTGCTCTAAATTTCAGGAGCGATGAGGAATGAATTTCAACAAGGGATGTAGTCAGCCGCTGGCACAGTGTTATAACACGACCAGTCTGTATTGCACTGCTCCTTGAATATCATTTTGTTGTCCTTTTGGGCTTTCAGTGATTTAGATATGTGGTTCAAATTCAGGACGGACCCATTTGTCCTTTCTCCATTTACGCAAAAATGATCAATGCATTTTCTCAAAAACTAGTTCCTGTAAATTATGTCGGACGGCCTGAAGTCGGGATGAGAAGAGCTAATGTTGCAGCAAACACGACAAAGCGAAGCACGTTTGAAAAGTGAAAGCGTATTTCGGCCGGATCACTTCGTCAATCCAACTCCGAATGAAACCACCAGTAAAATTATTGCTTAATTCTGCTCGTGAAACTTCAGGGAGTGGGGAAAATAAGTGATTTTAAACAGCGCTGAACAGGGTAATGTAAATGGAGCAGAGTATGTACACTGTCAGCTGTGAAGGTAGATTGGGAAGTTGGGCCAGGTCTCCTTGGAGACTAGAAGGCTGAAAGCTGGTCTTCCCTTGCCGGCGCAAGAGGTGAAAATCCTTCACCGTAACAACAACCGCCTGACCTCTCTCTACCGTCCCAAAGGATCATAGAACATTACAGCTCTGTACAGGTCCTTCGGACTTCGATGTTGCGCCGCCCTGCCAAACTAATCTGAAACCCATCCTACCTACACTATTCCATGTACGTCCATATGTCTGTCCAATGACGACTTAAATGCAATTGACATTGGCGTATCTACTACCATTGCAGGCAAAGCATTCCTTGTCCATACTACTCGCTCAGTAAAGAAACTATCTCTGATATCTGTCTTATACCTATCTCCCCTCACTTTAATGTTTTGTCCCCTCGTGTTGGCCGTTCCCATCCTTGGAAAAAGGCTCTCCCTATCCATCCTGTCTAACCCTCTGATTATCTCTATTAAGTCACCTCTCAACCTTCTTCTCTCTAACGAGAACAGCCTCAAGGCCCTCAGCCTTTTTTCGTAGGACATTCCTTCCATCCCAGGCAACATCCTAGTAAATCTTCGCTGCACCCTTTCTAAAGCTTCCAAATCGTTCTTATAATGCGGTGACCAGAACTGTACACAATACTCCAAGTGTGGCCGCACCGGAGCATTGTACAGCTGCAGCATAGCCTCCTGGTTCCGGAACTCAATCACTCTATTTATAAACGTCAAAACACTCTCTACCTTCTTAACAACCCTGTCAATCTGGCGGCAACTTTCAGGGATCTGTGTACATGGACACCGAAATCTCTCTATTGATCTGCACTCCCAAGAATCTTACCATGTGCCCAGTACTTTGCATTCCGATTACTCCGGCCAAAGTGTATCACTTCACACTTGTACACATTAAACTTCATTTGCCCCATCTCAGCCCAGCTCTGCATCCTATCTATGTCTCTGCAACCTACTACATCCTTCGTCACTATCCAGAACTCCACCGACCTTCGTGTCGTCCGCAAATTTACTAACCTACCCTTCTAGGCCCTCATCTAGGTCATTTATAAAAATGACGAACGGCAGTGGACACAACATCGATCCTTGTGGAATGCCGCTAGTAACTAGAGACCAAGATGAACATGCCCCATCAACTACAACCCTCTGTTTTCTTTCAGCAAGGCAATTACAGATCCACAATCCCATTCCTCCACATTTTGTACACTAGCCGACTGTGGGGAAACTTATCGAACGCCTTGCTGAAATCCATATACAACACATCAACCGGTTTACTCTAATCTATCAGTTTGGTCACTGGTCTGTTATTACCAGGGTTGTCTCTACTAGCTTTTTTGAACAAGGGAACCACATTTGCTATCCTCCAGTTCTCAGGCACTATTCCTGTCGACAATGATGATTTGCAGATCTCTTCCCTTGCTTCCCAGAGGA
>NC_057717.1:35331254-35339636 GCF_004010195.1 Chiloscyllium plagiosum
TTCTTAATGAAACAGCTGAATTCCGGAACCTGTAGCAGCCATTCCTGTCCCTGCTCTATCCATGTCTCCGTAATGGCCACAACATTGAAGTCCCAAGTACCAACCCACGCTGCCAGTTCACCCACGTTATTTCGGATGCTCCTCGCGTTGACGTACACACACTTCACATCCAGAAGAAATTTTCCAGCACATGCAACCACCTCATCAACCAAACTTGCTTTATATCTATTTACATGTTCAATGCTGGTTCTCGCTTTTGTGTCTCAATTGGTCAGCGCGTTTGTCTGAAATATTGGTAGTCCTAGCCCAGAAACAGCCTGTAATATTTCAGACCATGCAATGAGACCGACCATGTAACGACACTCCACCCACGAGGACCTATCCATGTTTCACCCCGAATCCGCACACAGGAACACAGGGACACGCTGCAGGATGCAGTCCCACTCTACAATACCTGTAGAATACGTCAATTGCAGCTTCAAACAGTGGTTTCCAGCCCAGCCTTGTTGCACAAGTTACAGAAACGCCTTGCTCAGGAGCAGCTCTGACGGTGCGAAAGGGTCAAAATATTTCTGTTTAATTTGGTAACGGCTGCGGAGGTTTAATCCTGTTCTTGGAGCGTTTTATAAACAAAACTCCTGTCTCGAAAAAGAGGAATATTAAAAGTTGTGAGCATGCCGAACAAACAAAATGTTGATAGTGTAGGTTGTATCTCGTCAGACAGATGGGATTCCCTATAGTCTGTAACAGAAAAGACTGGGTTAAGTGAAGTTATTGCCCAATTGAGTGACTGCGAATCACATCGGTCGGGTAATAGATAAGGTAAAAATATTAAAATAGTGATATAAAATTTGAAATCCTGGAAAATGCGCGAAAATAGATTGCAATGTCCTGAAGGAATAACAGCTTTGAATTGGAAGGTTTAAATGATGTTATTTGTGATTGGGAGAAATGAACTGTCTCCTTGCAAATTGAGGTTGCAAGTGAATCATTCTCAGTACGAAATGAGCAGCTAATTGGCCAACCTGCTAGCTCAGTCGGAAGAGCGTGAGATTTTTATCTTCAGAGTCAGTAGTTCGGTCCCCACACTGATCACATTCCCTTCACAAGTATATCACCGAACTCCATTTCAAAGTTGCTCTTGCATCTTGCTTTCGTTCACATGTCAACTTCTGAGGGTAATTTGTCTTCATTTCACTGGAAGTGGTAGAGACATGTTTATCAGTGTGGGCGACTATGCAATACGTGATGTCACTTTCAAAGATGTGCGTTCTGCACTAATCAAAATTGTCAGAGTCGTCTCACAAAAATGACCAGTTGCTGGGGAGGCAGTCCGTGACGGTTGAATGTCCAATGGTGCTGAACCAAAATTAACTGAATCGAAAGGTTTTGATGGAAAGGTTGGACAAAACTCCGTGACCGTTTCCCAGTTCACACAGAAAATGATCTTGTGAGCCTTTATGGTATACAAATTTACCTTATTGCTTACTGATCTTGTCAGTAAACCTTATGCCTATTCCTGCTGTTGTGCTGAAAGTGAATATAAGTCTAATTCATTTCTGTGTACGATTTATTTTGATATTTTCTTCGTTGTTCTGAACAGGCCTGGATGTTTCCACCACAGATGTTAACCAGTTTTAAGAGTGCAGTCAGCCGACCGCTTCAGAGCTGAGCAGAAACATTGTTACTCCCTCTTTACGGGCAACAATGTTTCTGAAATGTGGTGGATGGGGCTTTATTTCAGTGTCTTCAGCAAACCTCGTTTTGAAATTACTCGAGAATCACTACTCTAGTAGTGAAAAACAGTACATTTCCAAATAACTGTTGCGTGATATTCTTTTCAAATTTCTCGGCCGCATTGGTACTGAATATATGTCGAAGTCTGCCATACTGTGACCAACCTGTTTAAGACTAAAGTTATGAATTTCACTGAATCCCGGTGCCCCAGAGAAAATTGTCCCAGCCGACGTTCACATCACACAAAACATCCCTGCTTCAAAACCTTGCAGAAACAACCGTGTTCCATTTTTAAAGGCTGTAGCCTTCTGGATTGATGTGAACGGAGCAGTCATAGAACATAGAACATAGAGCAAGACAGTGCAGAACAGGCCCTTCGGCCCTAAATGTTGCACCGACCAGTAATCTAGTCTCAGATCGTTCCCCTACAATATCCCATCATCATCCATGTGCTTAACCAAGGATGGTTTAAATTTCCCTCATTTGGCTGTGTTGACTACATTGGCAGGTAGGGCATTATCATTCTCTGCCTTAATAACCTGCTTCTGATATCTGTCTTAAATCTATCCCCCAGCAATTTGTAGTTATGCCCCTTTTTATAAGATCACGTCATCTACCCAGGGGAAAAATCTTTCCCTGTCTACCCTATATAATCCTCTGATCATCTTGTACGTCTCTATCAAATCCCCCATTAGCCTTCTTCTTTTCAATGAGAACAGACGCTAATTTCTCAACCTTCCTCATAAGACCTTCCCTCCAGACCGGGCAACATCCTGGTAAATCTTGTCTGCACCATTTCCTATGCGTCCACATTCTTCCAGAAATATGGCGACTAGAATTCCAATTGTGGCCGCACTAGCGTTTTGTATAGTTGAAGCATGAAATTACGGCTCCAGAACTCAATCCCTCTACGAATGATACCTAACACATCATATGCCTTATTACCAGCACTATCAACCTGAGTGGAAATTTTCATGGATCTATGTACATGAACTCCAAGATCCTTCTGTACATCCACACTACCAAGAATCGTTCTATTTACGCAGTATCTGCCTTCCTGTTATTCTTCCCAAAGCGCATCACCACACATTTAACTGCATTGAACTCCATCAAACACCACTCGCTGCCTTCTTTCAGAAAGCCAGTTTCTAATCCAAATTGCTATTTCGCCCTCAATTCCATGCCTCTGCATTTTAGCCAACATCCTACCATGTGGAATCTTACTAAATGGGCGGCACGGTGGCACAGTGGTTAGCACTGCTGCTTCACAGCGCCAGAGACCCGGGTTCAATTCCCGCCTCAGGCGACTGACTGTGTGGAGTTTGCACGTTCTCCCCGTGTCTGCGTGGGTTTCCTCCGGGTGCTCCGGTTTCCTCCCACAGTCACAAAGATGTGCAGGGTCAGGTGAATTGGCCATACTAAATTGCCTGTAGTGTTAGGTAAGGGGTAAATGTAGGGATATGGGTGGGATTCGCTTCGGCGGGTCGGTGTGGACTTGTTGGGCCCAAGGGCCTGTTTCCACACTGTAATCTAATCTAATCTAATCTAATCTAAAGGCTTTACAGAAGTCCATGTAATCTACATCAACAGCCCTGCCATCATCTACATGCTTGCTTACCTTCTCAAAAAAACTCAATGAGGTTTGTGAGACACGGCCGACCATCGCCGAAACCATGTTTACTATCAAAATTAAATTGTTGCTTGCCAGATGAGTATAAATCTTATGTCTTAGAATCATTTTCAAAACCTTTCCTTGAATAGATGTAGGGCTAACTGGTCTATAATTACCTGGATCACCCCTACTGCCTTTCCTGAATAATGGCACAGCATTTGCAATCCTCCAGTCCTCTGGTACTGAACCTGTAGACAATGACGACTCAAATATCAATGCGGAAGTCTCTGCTATCTCTGCCCGACCTTCACAGAGAATCCTCGAAAAAATCCCATCCGGGCCAGGGGACTTGTGTACTTTCACACCTTTAAGTCTGATAACACCAGTTCATAACTAACCTTTATCCGTTCTAATCGAATATCTCATACCTCATTCTTCTCCTGTACAATAGTCTCTTTTTCCTGAGTGAAAACCGATGAGAGCTGTTTGTTCAGCACTTCTCCAATCTCCATAGTGACCACATACAATTTGCCACTTTTGTCTTTACTAACCTCGTCATTGTACTGTCACTCTCATATCTATAGAAAGCTTTAGGGTTCTCTTTTATTCTATTTGCTAAAGAATGCTCGTGTCGTCTCTTTACTCTACTTAACTATATATTTAAATCCTTCCTCGCTGATCTGTAACTCGTCATCGCCTCATCTGAACCATGTTGCCTTAACAACACATAAGCCTCTTTCTTCTGTTTTACAACAGATGTAATTTCTCTAGTAAACCATAGTTCCCTTAGATTATCACTTCCTTTCTGCCTGACAGCGACATTCTTGTCAAGGACACGCAATATCTGTTCCTTAAACCATCTCCGCATTTCCATTGCCTGCATTCCCTGCATTTTGCAACCCTGTTCTATGCATCATAATTCTTGATTTATCACATTATAATTGCCATTACCCCGTCGATTAATCTTGACCTGTGGCATGTACCTATCCCTTTCCATCGCTCATCTAAACGTTACTGCATTATGGTCACTCTCTCCAAAGTGCTGCCCAACAACTAAATGAAACACCTGGCCTGGTTCATTTCCAAGCACCAGATCCAGTGTGGCCTCGCCACTTGTCGGTATTTCGACACACTGTGTCAGGAATACCACCTGTATACATTGAATAAAATCTGTTCCGTCCGACGTACTGAAGCCATAACTTTTCCAGTCAATTTTGGGGAAGTTGAAATCCCCCATAATGACCACCTTTTTCCTTTGAGTCCTACCCAGAATTATTTTGCCAATCCTTTCTTCCACCTCTCCGGAACACTGTGGACGCATATAAAAAATCCAAGCAGTGTGACCTCTCCTCTCCTGTTTCTAAACTCAGTCCACGTGACCTCATTCGTGCTTTTTGTTCTCATCAGCAAATCTGGAACTGAAATTTTTCCACCATATCTGTTACCGTGGTGAAAAGGAGCACAATTCAGATTATTTGCTGTGTGAAAGTTTGTTGTTATTCATTCTTCACGGAGAAATTGAGGATGGGAGATGATGAAGGGTTTATTCCAGAATCAATGATTCTCCCACCGCTCGGATGCTGCTCGAACTGCTGTGCTTTTCAGGCAGCGCACTCTCAACTAAAGTTCTCTCCTCCTAGTTCCGGTTTATGCATCGAATTGTACACCTTCGGTGGCTGTGCTGTGTAATGGCGCCATTACCGGGCACTGATCATTTCTGCAACAGTCATACCATAATTGCTTACCACTTGAAGGCGGCCTGGTTCAGTGTCAAGGAGAGCTCTCATTTGCTGGTGTCACAACGAACTGGGTTCTGATGCACGGTCTCTGTCAAATATTTTCCAAAGTAGGGTCTGAAATAGGTCATTTTGACGCTTCCTGCCGTTTCTTAACCTGTGTGCACCAAAACCAGAAATCCTCAATCACATTTTTTTATTTTTCCGCTATTTGTTGAAGGAGGCTGGTCATTGGCCCTCATGATCCGGTGGAAGATCGAGAGCATTGTTCACCGAATCTATTGGAACTCTAATTGATAATCTTCACTTTCTTCCGTTCCATTGTTGTCCGATTCTATTTTAAGTCACTCTCGCCCTTTTCAGGAAGTGGAGATGCACTAAGGTTCCACTATATTTGGAAGCACCATTTGGAATTGCCTCGCTGCCTTTTGTGGAAGCAGTTTGTGACCCAGACAACTGGCAGTGCCACACAAACAGCCTTCATGCTTCAGTGTGCCTGAAAATTGGTTCTCCTTTTAACATTTGCTTCTGCACCATGTTAAAAGCTGTCCGTTTTTGGTTTTGCTGCAGAATTGAGGTGCTAACACCATTTGGGAGGCATTGTTCTGCAGCCAAATTCTTTCACGGAGAACTCGGGAATGGATCAAGGAGAAATGTCAATTGCATAGAAAGTTGGGTCAGACTTCATTCGTGTGTGGTTTCGAAACATGTATTTCCAGAAAACTAGCCAACCGCGCTGACAAAGTAATGAGCGCCATGATCTTTGGAAATGGTCTATTACACGGGTGTGAATCACTGGAGCGTCTCAGAGAGGCCGAGCACTGAAACAGACCTCTGATCCAACTCGTGCCTGCTGAACTGGTATCCGATTTTAATCTAGCCGCATTTGCCGACATTTGTCTCTTATATACCGTTCCAGATGCATTTGAAATGTTGTGAGAGAGTCAGATTCCGCCATTACATCAGGCAATTCATTCCACACACGCAAACTGGCTGTGTGAATACATTGTACCTCAGATCCCACTTAAATCTTACCACGCTCACTTTAAACCTTGAATTCGTCTGCCTTGTGAAAAACATACACCTTGGCATTCCTCAGCCCTGAAGCTCCAGTGAAATTCTCCCAACTTGTTCAGTTTCACGCTACAGTCCAAAACCAACATACCTTGCAGTACCCTCATAAATAGTCATGGAAAATGTAGAGCACTAGATTTGTTTAGCAGCGTGGCCGAGTGGACTAAAGCACTAGAATTAAGTTGTCGTGGTTCTGTTCGCCGAGCTGGGAATTTGTTGCAGACGTTTCGTCCCCTGTCTCGGTGACATCCTCAGTGCTTGGGAGCCTCCCGTGAAGCGCTTCTGTGATGTTTCCTCCGACATTTATAGTGATTTGTACCTGCCGCGTCCGGTTGTCAGTTCCAGTTGTCCGCTGCAGTGGCTGGTATATTGGGTCCAGGTCAAGGTGCTTATTGATCGAATCTGTGGATGAGTACCATGCCTCTAGGAATAACCTGACTGTTCTCTGTTTGGCTTGTCCTATAAAAGTAGTGTTGCCCCAGTCGAACTCATGTTGCTTGTCATCTGAGTGTGTGGCTACTAAGGATAGCTGGTCATGTCGTTTCGTGGCTAGTTGGTGTTCATGGACGTGGAATGTTAGCTGTCTTTCTGTTTGTCCTATGTCGTGTTTTGTGCAGTCCACCCGAGCTACAAATCTTCTCCCAAACTTTGAACTGGAATTAAGTTTCAGTTTTATCCAGGTTTTGTGGGTTTGAATCCCATTGCTACCGCAACCTTTCTCTTCCGTACTGCATTTGTACACACGTCCATCTCTTAGTGAAAAATGATTCCACTTTACTGGGAGTGACAGAGACAAGGTTGTCGCTGCAGCCAAATATACATGAATGAGGTCCCTTTCAACGCGTAAGGTTCCAATCCAACCATGCAATAATCAAACTGCTCAGAGGAACGAAATGAAAATGAAATTTTCTAGGGTCAGTGAAGGATCCATGTCAAATGAATTTGAACAAGAACTAAATGATTCAGAAGGTTCTGATGGAAACCAAAGGGAATTCTGCCTGAACGTTTCCCAATTCACTCGGAAAATTATTTTCTTGTGTGCCGATGTGCGTTTACACAACGAACAGTTTGAAATCGGTAGTGGATTTGGGGGTTCGGCAGAATTATGAGGTTTCAGTTCTGGACAGAAGTGATCTGGCCTAACGTGAAGACAAACATTTCCAGAGGCGAGACTGATCCAGGATCACATGTTCTGCTTCTGTAGCGTAAAGACAAATTCCTGGAAACTTTCAGAAGGTCTGCAGCATCTGGGAATGAGAGCAGAGTTAATCTTTTAGTGCCAGTGACGTTATTGTTTTACCAGGTCCATCTCCACCTGCCTTTCTGAACCCCACTCTTTTATTTGAAGCTGTTCTCTCCTCCACCTTCATCCTCAGCTTTTCTTTTATTATTTCCTCTCCTGCCACTATCCCAGTGTCTAGATTTGTTTCAGACTTGTGCCATTTGTCAAACTGCCAAGTTCTGACTGGCGGTCATTGAGTCAAACAATTAACTCTGTTTCTATCTCTCGAAATAGCAGAGGCCACAGACAGTAAGATATCGTCGCATGGTTAGGTCTTTCAGCCCCTGTACCTTGCTCTGCCATTTGGTTGTCAAACCCATTCTCCAGTATTCTCACTGTAACACGTCATCCATCTCTTTCACCGCGACGATCTGAATCCGGCTCCATCCACAATACGTACAACTGTTACACCATTTCTGTGTTTGACCGAGCTCCATTTCAGTCCCGCATTGACATTCCGATCCCTCCTTAGCAAAGCCATCCCTGCTGGGAGTCAACTCGATCGAGGCTGTGGCCCCAGTGTGTTTGTATGGAGTCGTGATAATCAGGTTTATCTCTCACGGAATGGATCGCTGCTTCAAATAGCCGTTGAGACAAAACGAGTGTTAACGTGGCTGAGTTTATTGCTTTCAATTCTTGTCAGCAAACCTTGCTCACGTTGTTCCCAAACATGTTGACTGTTGGCGCAAGAGGGAATGCAAATTCAATAAATTGCTGTGAGCGATTTTGTCAGATTTCACATTTTCTTCATCCTGCATATGCAAACATGTTTCCAAAACCTGCATTCATTATTTTTAAGAATGAAGTCGGCAATGCCGCTTTTTTTCTGCAGAGGAGATTTATCAGTTTGCCTTCTATGCAAAAGCGGCCCGTGTCAGATTCAGGCAGAAACATTGGTGTCCCCTTGTTACTTGCGACAGATTTAAGGTCTGTCGTGCCTG
>NC_057717.1:35339725-35347817 GCF_004010195.1 Chiloscyllium plagiosum
CATCCTTTTCCAGAGTGTAGTTACGAACTTTTCTCTGCCCCGAAGTTCCAGGGAAACTTGTTGCAGCGTATTCAGCCTCAACATGCAGCCCAACTCCTGCAAACATATCAACATCCTTGTAAATAATTCCTCAGCAATTTCAAGTGATTTTCTTTGATGTCCATTAATGTCAATAACCCTGGACAACATGATCTACTTTGAACTTGCTCGCCCATATCTGCTGTAGTGGTGAAAAGAATAGAATTTCGATTAAGTGCTCGAAGTTTCTCTCCTCCCTGGTCCTCAACATCCGCCAATGTGTACAGTACCGATGACCATCCTGTTTGAGAGTGCAGTGACCGTGCACCTATCCTTTCTGTAAAAATAGTACCGCATTTGCATTCTGTGTGAAGGCGGACCTATTCAGTGTCAAGGAGATCCCTCATTTACTGGTATCACAGTGAACATCGAATTGCTTCTCTACGCTCTCTGCAAAATATATCGCAAAGTAGCCTCTGACAGGCCTCATTGGAATGCTGTATATCTTTTCTCTACCGGAATAAGTATCAAAAATCCTCATACATGTTTTGGAGAAGTTCACATATTCAAGTGTCTAAGGACTGTGAGAATGTCCGGCTCATTCAGTCAACAAACTGAATGAATGGATTTGTACACTCAGATGAATCACTGGAATCGTGGCCTTATATACTCACTTATACTAATGTGTGCTCTGAAATCTCAGCCATGTTGGAAATGAAACTGAGGAAATGACAGACAGGCTGCCGAATGACATTGCATCCATCATCATTCCTTTATATCACAGAAGAGCTGTAAAACATAAACGGGGGGAGGGGCGATAGGCAAGCAAGGTACATCCAGCTCTCGTGAACACTTTCTCTGACAGCTTATTCCATGCACGCATCTCCATCTGTGTGAAAACATTCCTTATGTCCCTTTTAAATCTTTCCCATATCAACGTACACATATGCCCTGAAGTCTTGGACTCCCCCAAGTCCGAGGAAAGACCTTCTTTATTTATCCTACCCATCCCAAATGACTTCAAAAACTTCCACAAGGTCACCTCTCAGCATCGCATTTTTCGGGGAAATTGCCTGAATCTATTCAGCCCCTACCTCTAGCTCACATCCTCCAGTCGGTGCGCTATCCTTGTAAAGCTTACATGAGAAATTTCAATATTCACAACATCTGATAGTTTGCAGGGTCAACAGAAATGCACGCATAATTCGAAAACTGGACGCGTCAATGTATTGTACAGCCGCAATGACCGCCGAACTTCGAAGCACAATGGACTGAACAATGCAGGCAAGCATAATGATCACCTTCTCACTGTTCTATTTCGAATGTGCTATGAATCTGCACTTGTACGAAGATCTGCACTTGTTCTACATTGCACCAATTCTCCCAGTTAGTACTACACGCCTCCAACTCCCCCATTTAGCACTGCACTGCCCCAGTTCTACCATTGTTCTACACTGCTACAGTTCCCCGATTAGTACTGTACTGTCCCAATTCTCCCATTTACAGCTTCACCGTTCCAGCTCTCCCTTTTAGATCTATACTTCCCCAAATCTCGCATTTAGTGCAATACTATCCCGTATTTCCAATTTAGTGTGACGCATCTCCAAATCTCCCTTTAAGATGTACACCGCCACAAATCTCCCGTTTACTGCTACTCTGCCCCAAAGCTCCAATTTAGTGCCACTCTGACTCAGTCCAATTATTGCTACACTGCCCTGATTGTCCCATTTAGTTCGACTCTGCCCTCACTCTCCCGTTTAATGCTACACTGCGCCAACTCTCCCAATTTGTAAAACACTGTCCAATTTCGCCCTTTCGAGCTACACTGCCCAACTTCTCCCATTTAGTTCTGCATGGCCCAATATTCGCTTTTGATGAACCACTGGCCATTTTACATTGACATGCCTCATTTGATGGTGCAGTACTGCCTCAGGCTGAACCTCTGACGGTGAGGCACTACCCCTGGCTTACCCTCTGATAGTGGGTCATTGCTTCAGGACTAAAATTTCAGTGCTCGGTCAGAAGTGCGCTAATCATCGAGCTGCAATACCCACAGTGCTGATCCTCTCATCGTGAGGGCCTACTTTAATTATGCAATGCCGGACATGATCTCCAGGCATGGGGCACTTCCTCGGTTCTGGCAATCTGTCAGGATGGTGTTAGTCAGTCGGTTCTGGTCTTCGGACAGAGCTTCTGTACTACCGATGTCCTCAACATCCAGTCGTGTGGCAGCCCTCGATTCTGGCCTCATTGCAATGAGGCACTGGGAGAATGCATTAGTAACAAAGGGTGAATATTCAGCAAGTGGCTATTTGGAATGTACTCACGGGGAGCAGTACTAAGGTATTCAGAAACTTTCTGAGGGTTGGTACGGAAGAGTGCTTCCGTTTTGCAGGGTCAGAAGTGAGGAAGTGTCTTATTGTCTGAGATTCACTCCTGAGCCAGCGGGTTGTCACAAGGTCAGTGCTGTTTGGATTATCTAAGAAGTGAGAGAGTGCCCTAGCCCCATTCTCCCACTTAGGGGTGCGCTCGTCTAATTCTCTCATCCATTTAATGATACACTGTACAATTTCTCCCAGTTACTGCTATACTGCACCAATTACCACATTATCTGATGCACTGTTCCAAATGTTCTTACTGAGATAAACACTTACCCAATTCCTCCATTTCATCATTCTTTGCAATGACTCTATAATTCATTGCTGCTCTGTTGAATTCTTAAATGTAGGTATGGATAAGGTGGAGCGAATGGTCTGTTACTAATAGCATATTGTATAGCTATCTGTTACACTGATAGCATATTGTCTAGCTAACTCCATTGTTAACAGTTAACCCGAGAATGCAACTTTAAAAAAAGGGTTTTGTGATTTACACATGAAAGAATTGAAATTATCACTGTATTCTAACAGATGAAAGGCTTAACAGACAATCAATTCTTTAATGTATAGTTTCAGTTACATCACACTGCAAATTTTTGCTATAAATTCTGCGTTACGATCGAGCCCTCCACAATCACCTGATGAAGGAGCGTCGCTCCGAAAACTAGTGTGCTTCGAATTAAACCTGTTGGATTATAACCTGGTGTTGTGTGATTTTGAACTTATTAAAATTGAATCGAGACGGTCCGTTTTTTCCTTTAGTTAATCTCCATCACTAAGCCTTATCCGATTTCCTGAATCGTTGCCTCTGTTCATCAATTTGCTGCAAGTCTCGAAGATATTAGTGTCTTGCACCAATTCGGTCATTAACTGATGCCCTGCACTAATTCTCCAGTTCAGTGTTGTACAATACCATTTCTCCCATTTACTGATATCTGGAAGAGGTTCTCCACTCAATATTGCCCTGTAAAATTTTCACATTTATTGGTGCCCCAGTCCAATTCTCTTATTCAACATTATCTGCGCCATTTCTTCCTTTTGGTTTTGTGCTCGCCGTGTTTTCCCATTTTGAGTGACAGTTCCTCAATTCTCCCGTTCAGAGCGACACTGCCCACATTCTCCCATTTAGTGCTGCATTGCCCAAGTCTACCATTCAGTGCTACACTGCACCAATGTTCTCGTTTAATGCTACACTGCCCCTTTGACACTGAGGCTCTTTATCTGACGTTGAGGCACTTTCAGACCCACACTCTGACTCATGCTGACCATCTGACCGTGTGACACTGCCTCACGCTGACCCTCTGGCGGTGCTGCGTTGTCTCAGGCCAATCTTTGATCGTGAGACCCTGCCACAGGCTGACATTCTGATGATGAGGCATTCCCCCAGGCTGCAACTCGAACGGCGAGACAACGCCTCAGGAGTGAAATTGCAGTCCTCATTCAGGGGTGCCCTCATTATCGAGCTGCAATAACCACAGTGCTGATCCTCTCATTTTGACTGACTCCTTTCACACTGAAGTGTCAGACAGAATCTCCAGGAATAGTGCACTTCCTCAGTTCTGGCCATCTGAAAGCGCGGGCTTACTCACAGGATACTGGCCGTTTGACGGCGCTTTTGTACTGCCTCTGACCTCACACTCCAATAGCATGAAATCCCTCGTTTCTGGTCTTGTTGCACTTTGCAACTGCGGAACTGAACTATTAACAAAGAGTCAATACACAGCCAGTGACTCTTTTCACTGCAGTTGTGGGGAGCAGTACTGAAGTATTCTGTGACGCTTGGAGGTTTGGAGCGGGGTAATGCTTCCTTTTAGGAGGGTCAGTGGTGAGGACGTGCCTTATTGTCTGCGATTGAGTCCTGAGTGAGTGACTTGTCAAACATTCAGAGCTGTGTTTAAAATCACACAACACCAGTGTCTGAGAACTGGTGGAGTGCCCTAGTTGCATTCTCCCATTTATGGGTTTCCTCCTTTCATTCTCCCATGCAGTATGTCCTGCTCCATTTACTGCTGCACGGCATCAAATCTCCGATTTACTCCTGCACTGAACCAGATCTCTCATTCGCTGCTGTACCTAACTGTTTCCCCATTATCTGACGCCCTTTTCCAAATGTTCTTACTGAGATAAACACTTGGCTATGGTTCCATTTCGTTATTCCTTGAAATTATTGTCCCATTCTTTGGTGCACTGTTAAATTCATAAATATTAGGGATGCACAAGTTGGACAGAAGTGTCTGTTTCTGTGCAGCGATTCTCCATCATTATATTCAGTGTTTCACTACACTGCACACTTTCTCCCATTTATCAATCCTGCACAAATTCTGGAAAAGCATCAACGCTTCCATTTAATATTATCCAGCTCCAGTTCTCCCACTCCCCGACACTAAATTCGCCTGCTTTCTCATATAACGATACTAATTCTGCCATTTCCTCATATCCCACTATGATTCTCTTATTTTCTGATGCCCGAGTTCAAATCTCGCATTTAGGAATGCCCTACTCTAATTCTACATTTTAATGGTGACTTGCACCAAATATCTAATTTAGGTCCACTCCGCACCACTTCATCCATTAACTATGTAGCTGCAATGATTCTCCCATGTCGTGGTCCACTGCTGTAATTCTCCAATGTTGGCGTTTACTGCATCAAATTCTCAAATTGCCAATTCTGCACTAATGCACCCTTTCGTCATGAACTGAAGAAACTCTCCCATTCAGTATTGCCTTGCCCCAACTTTCCTGTTTTGCTGTTTCCTGACATATATCTTCCACATAATGATTTACTGCTCAAAGTTTTTTTCTTTTTTGTCGCCCTTCATCGAATGGCCACTTTCCAGCACTTTACAACATTTCTCCGACTTCCTGATTCCTGCCCGTGTACTCCCATTTAAATATGCTCTGTTCCAAGTTTGCATGCTTTCAGCACCCCACACCAATTCTCGAATTCAATATTGCCCTGAAACAATTCTCATGTTCATTGATATCGAAACCAACTTCTCCCAGTTGTGGAACGCCACTGTGACTCTCTGAGATAGTGGTGCCATACCCCAATTCGCTGTTAAAGTTCCACTGTGCAATTTTTCCATTTTGTGGTTCGTGCAACAATTATCCCAAATACAGCTTCACTTCCGTGCACCATTCTACCATTTTCGAATCCTGCACGAATCTTCTTTTCGTCACCAACTGCACCTCCACCACTTTTAATATTATTCAGCACCATTTCTCCCACGTCTTCCACCAATTCTCTACTTTCGTGACATCGGCAATAACTCTCCCATTATTGATGCCCTGCGTCATTTGTCCCATTGCGTTGTTTCCTGATACACTTCCTCCATGTATGGATTCCCTGTTCCAAAGTTTTTTTTTTCAGTTCTTGGTGGGCGGACTCGAATCTCGACTTTACTGCTGCTTGCAAAATTTTCCTTCTCAATGATTCCCTGCCCCATTCTTCCAATTAGAGGTGTTCTGCTCAAACTCTTTGATGAATAGGCAATTTGTACTAATTTTCCAATGTAATGGCACTGTGCAACAATTCTCCCATTTACTGATACCCAACAATTCTCCCACTGCCTGACACCCTGACACCTGTCGTGGAAATTTAATCAACTCGAATCAACTGCTTGCAAGAGCAAAGGAAATGCTTTATTTTTCAACCTCTGCATGCAGGGCGGCCAATATGCTTGGCAAAAGTGTCTTATATAAGGGCTGTGAACAAAATTCACATATTCATTTTATACTATTCTTATCACATGCTGAAGGACAAGTGTTGGCAAACATTCGAGCTCATATTTTCTCATTACCATGCCTTGGACATAATTGTCTTTATGTTTTTTGAAGCTTTTTTATGAACTCGGCTGCTCGCAAGGCCAGGTGAAATGTTTGCAAAGTTCCACAAAGACAAGCTGACTCCTCGACGCAGAATTCAGCAAAGTATTTGCATATTTCAGCGAAGTATTAAATTTTGCAAAACATTCTCTGACAGGTTTCACAGTAAATGTTAATTTTGTCAAGGTTCCATTACATTATCCAAATTGTTGTCATTTTACAGCAAGGACAACAACCTAACAAAAGGCAGATAGCTATATATAAAAATAATTTATGAACACCGGGCATTTCCTCAGACACCACCTAACTCTAACACAGCTTTGTGGTTTTTCCACTTCCCTGGTTTGTCCGATTCACAGCCCATCTTCACACGTCACATTCGTCAAGGTCGCTGTAGGGTGCAGACAAGCAATCGGATCTTCCCTCTTTGGCGCCACGGATAGTTTAATATTTCGTATCCTACTGCATTCATAAGCAAGTGTGCAGGCAGATACACAACTAGGGTCTTATTCAAAATAGTATGAGTAAGACCAGTCCTACAACTAGTAGAACGATATGGGTCCATTGCCCCCATCCTCCATAAGGGTCGTGAGCCATCGGGAGCAGGAGTCATCTGCTCGTGGAGGCGGTCATATAGCTGCCTTCATACCATTCATTAAACCAGTAATATTTTGGGACTCATCAGGAACAGCATGAGGTACCTAACGTTTTGCAGACGCCCCCTCTCGCGGCCGTCAGGATGTCTAGTACTAATCGATTTTGTGTCACTGCTTCCTAACCGCCATTAACTCAGTGTTAATGAGTGCTAGGCCTTCCTCCGTCTCATTTTCGAATACACCATATGCGAGAATGTTCTGCGAGTGTGTACTGATTTCAATGCAGAGGGATGCCCCTTCGAGTTCGGCAATTGCTACCTTTTAGGGCGAACACTGTTGTGTTGGTGGACAGTATCGCGGTGTAGCAGCACCCCTTTCTCCCCGGGGGAGTGGTGGGACCCTTTCTCGCCACCTGCCCATATTATACCTGCCATTCTGATTAGATTAGATTACTTACAATGTGGAAACAGGCTTTTCGGCCCAACAAGTCCACACACACCAGCCGAAGTGTAACCCACACATACATTTACCTAACACCTAACACTGTGGGCAATTTAGCAAGGCCCATTCACCCGACCTGCACATCCTGGTGACTGTGGGAGGAAACTCACGCAGACACAGGGAACATGTGCAAACTGCACACTGTCAGTCGCCTGAGGCGGGAATTAAACCGAGTTCTCCGACGCTGTTAGGCAGCAATGCGAACCACTGTGCCACCGTGCCGCTCATGGTCTGACCATTGATAAAGGAACAAGCAATGTTTATAGTCGTATCATTTGCGTATGTTGCTGTACAAGTATCATTGTTCAAGTACAGCATTAAGGTAACCAAAATGAGTCTCCCCCGATTCGTGCAAATATACGTTTCTCCCCTGCAATCCAGGAAGGTGAGGAAGGCATATGGCGTACTGGCTTTTATTGGTAGAGGAATTGAGTTCCGGAGTCCTGAGGTCATGATGCAGTTGTATAAGACTCTGGTGCGGCCGCATCTGGAATATTGTGTGCAGTTTTGGTCGCCATACTATAGGAAGGATGTGGAGGCACTGGAACGGGTGCAGAGGAGGTTTACCAGGATGTTGCCTGGTATGAAAGGAAAATCGTATGAGGAAAGACTGAGGCACTTGGGGCTGTTTTCACTAGAGAAAAGAAGGTTTAGGGGTGACTTGATTGAGGTGTACAAGATGATTAGGGGGTTAGATAGGGTAGACAGTATGAACCTTCCCCCACGTATGGAGTCGGGTATTACAAGGGGGCATAGCTTTAAATTAAGAGGGGG
>NC_057717.1:35350519-35351381 GCF_004010195.1 Chiloscyllium plagiosum
TCCTGGTGGCTAACTTTCTTCCTGTTTGTCCTATGTAGTGTTTGTAGCAGTCCTTGCATGGAATTTTGTATATGACGTTGATTTTGTCCATGGGTTGTACTGGGTCTTTTAAATTTGTTAGTTTTGTTTGAGACTATTGGTGGGATTCCGAGGGGTCTTAGTAGTCTGGCTGCCACTTCTGAGACTTCATTGATGTATGGTAAGGTGGTGAGGGTTTCTGGCTGTGTTAGGTCTACTTGTCGTGGTTTGTTCCTGAGGGATCTGTGGACTGTATTTCTTAAGTATCCCTTCTTCTTAAATACGTTGTATAGGTGGTTCTCCTCTGTTTTCGAAGTTCGTCTGTGCTGAAATGTGTGGTGGTTCGTTGGAAT
Source organism: Chiloscyllium plagiosum (assembly GCF_004010195.1). Taxonomy (NCBI): domain Eukaryota; kingdom Metazoa; phylum Chordata; class Chondrichthyes; order Orectolobiformes; family Hemiscylliidae; genus Chiloscyllium; species Chiloscyllium plagiosum. The sequence continues at coordinate 35,350,891 of NC_057717.1, forward strand.
AGTGTTCTGATACACCTTCCTTTTTGCGTGTTGGGATTGTTGCTAGTGTAGGTAAGTATTTGGTCAGTGTTTGTCGGTTTGCTGTATATGCAGACACACCAGAGAATTCCGAGAGGCCTCGCACTCCAATCACAACGCCATAATCAAAAACATAGATCGATTTACCCTCTGTCAACCCCTCAGAAAACGAATAGCAAATGACATCACCACAAACCCCAGGAACCCCATCCAGGACAAACATATAAATTGAAAGCAGGAGACAACATCTTCGCTTCTCTTGAAGGTCGCCACTGATGATGTTACCTAGCCAGATAATGAAATGTCTGGATAACAAACGGACAGCTCAGCGAGCAAACCTACACCCTAACCCTCAACCGGAGCTATAAACCTTCACAAACCTTGGGACTACTAAGCCTCTAAGGGATGCTCCATCTCGGAATTATTTCACTTAGGAAAGCTTTGGTTACGGCACTGGCATTCTCTTTTGCCGT
>NC_057717.1:35351881-35371279 GCF_004010195.1 Chiloscyllium plagiosum
GAGTGCCGTGCTGTCTGTCTGGCAGTCAGTACTGAGGGAACATCGCGCTGTGAGAGGGTTATTACTGAGCGAGCACCGCGCTGTGTGTGAGAGGGTGAGTATTGAGGGCCTCCTGCATTGCCAGAGGGTCAGTACTGAGGAGTGCTGCACTGTCAAAGGGTTAGCACTGAGGGAGCAGTGCACCGTCAGATTTTCAGTTCCGAGGGAATGCTACGCTGTCAAAGGATCTGTACTGAGAGAGCACTGCACCATCAGAAGTTCACTAAAGTGAGAACAGTAGCCTGTTAGAGGATCAATACTGAGGCATTGCTGCTCGATCAATGGTACAGAATCGAGACAGTGCAACACTGTCAGAGGATCAGCACCGTGGGAGTTCTGCTTTGTCGGAGGGTCATTACTGAGGGAATGCTGCAGTATCAGAGGGTCAGTACTAAGGGAGTGCTGCGTTGTTGGAGTGGCAGGTCCGAGGGAATGCAGACCAGTCAGAGTGTCAGGGAAATGCCACACTGTCGGAGGGTCAGTACTGAGGGAATGTTGCTCTGTTGGCTTGGGCACTGCTGAGGGAAGGCTGCACTGTTGGAGCATCAGTACTGTCAGAGGTAGAACTGAGGGAGAACTGCACTGTCAGAGGTTCAGTACTGGGGGAGCACTGCACTGTCAGAGGGTCACTACTCTGGGAGTGCTGCACTGTCGGAGGATCAGTACTTAGGGAGTGCTGCACTGTCAGAGGGTCAGCACTCAGAGAGTGCTGCACATTCAGAGGGTCAGAAACTGAGGGAATGCTGCACTGCCAGAAGGTCAGTACAGAGGGAATGCGGCACTGCCAGATTGTCTGGACTGAGGGATTGCTGCACTGTCAGAGTTTCAGTGCTGAGGGAGTGCTACACTGTCAGAGCGTCAGTACTGACGGAGTGCTGCACTGTGAGAGGATCAGCACTGAGGTAGTGCCACACTGTCAGAGAGTCAGTACGGAGGGAATGCTGCACTGTCAGGTGGTCAGTACTGAGGGAGTGCTGCACTGTCAATTGGTCAGTACTGAGGGAGTGCTGCATTGTCAAGTGGTCAGTACTGAGGGAGTGCTGCACTGTCAGGTGGTCAGTACTCAGGGAGTGGTTCACTGACAGGTGGTCAGTACTCAGGTAATGCAACACTGTCAGAGAGACAGTACTGAGGGTGTGATGCATTGTCAGAAGGTCAGTACTGAGGGACTGCTGCCCTTTCGGAGAATCAGTACTGAGGGAATGCCGCGCACTGACAGGCGGTCAGTACTGAGGAAGTGCTGCACTGTCAGAGGGTCAGTACTGAAGGAGTGCTGCACTGTAAGAGGGTCAGTACTGAGGGAGTGCTGCACTGTCGGAGGATCAGTACTGAGGGAGAGCTGCACTGTCAGAGGGTCAGTACTGAAGGAGTGCTGCACTATCAGAGTGTCAGTACTGAGGGAGTGCTGCAAAGTCAGAGGGTCAGTACTGAAGAAGTGATGCACTGTCAGAGGGTCAGTACTGAGGGAGTGCTGCACTGTCGGAGGATCAGTACTGAGGAAGTGCTGCACTGTCAGAATGTGAGTGCTGAGGGAATGCTGCTCTGTCAAAGGGTCAGTACTGAGGGAGTGCTGCACTGTCGGAGGTTCAGTACTGAGGGAGTGCTGCACTGTCAGGTGGTCAGTACTGATAGAGTGCTGCACTGTCGGAGCATCAGTACTGAGGGAGTGCTGCACTGTCAGAGGGTCAGTACTGAAGGAGTGCTGCGCTGTCGGAGGATTAGTACTGAGAGAGTGCTGCACTGACGGAGTTTGAGTACTGAGGAAGTGCTGCACTGTTAGTGGGTCAGTACTGAGGGAGTTCTGCATTGTCAGAGGATCATTACTATGGAAATTCTGCACTGTCCGAGGCTCAGTACTGAGCGAGTGCTGCACTGTCAGAGAGTCAGTACTGAGGGAGTGCCGCACTGTCAGAGGATCATTACACTGGAATTGCTGCACTGTTAGGGGGTCAGTAATGAGGGATTGCCGCAATGTCAGATTGTCAGTACTGAGGGAGTGCTGCACTGTCAGAGGATCATTACAGTGGAAATGCTGCACTGTCAGAGGATCCTTACTGTGGAAAAGCTGCACTGTCAATGTGTCAGTAATGAGTGATTGCCGCAATGTCAGAGGGTCAGTAGTGAGGTAGTGCTACACTATCAAAGGGTAAGTGCTGAGGGAGTGCTGCACTGTCAGAGGATCTTTGTTGTGGAAATGCTGCACTGTCAGAGAGTCAGTACTGAGGGAGTGCTGCACTGTCAGAGGGTCAGTACTGAGGGAGTGCTGCACTGTCAGGGGATCAGTACTGAGGGAGTGCTGTACTGTCAGAGAGTCAGAACTGAGGGAGCACAGCACTGTCAGAGGGTCAGTACTGAGGGAGTGCTGCACTGTCAGGTGTTCGATACTGAGGGAGTGCTGCACTGTAAGGGAGTCAGTACTGAGGGAGCGCAGCACTGTCAGAGGGTCAGTACTGAGGGAGTGCTGCACTGTCAGGGGTTCAGTACTGAGGGAGTGCTGCACTGTCAGAGGGTCAGTTCTGAGGCGGTGCCACACTGTCAGAGGGTCAGTACTGAGGGAATGCTGCACTGTCAGGTGGTCAGTACTGAGGGTGTGCTGCACTGTGAGAGGATCAGTACTGAGGTAATGCCACACTCTCTGAGAGTCAGTACGGAGGGAATGCTGCACTAACACGTGGTCAGTACTGATGGAGTGCTGCACTGTCAGGTGGTCAGTACTGAGGGAGTGGTTCACTGACATGTGGTCAGTACTCAGGTAATGCAACACTGTCAGAGAGTCAGTACTGAGGGTGTGATGCATTGTCAGAATGTCAGTACTGAGGGACTGCTGCATTTTCGGAGGATCAGTACTGAGGGAATGCCGCGCACTGACAGGTGGTCAGTACTGAGGAAGTGCTGCACTGTCAGAGGGTCAGTACTGAGGGAGTGCTGCACTGTCGGAGGATCAGTACTGAGGGAGTGCTGCACTGTCAGAGGTTCAGTACTGAGGGAGTCCTGCACTGTCGGAGGATCAGTACTGAGGGAGTGCTGCACTGTCAGAGTGTGAGTGCTGAGGGAATGCTGCTCTGTCAAAGGGTCAGTACTGAGGGAGTGCTGCACTCTCGGAGGATCAGTACTGAGGGAGTTCTGCACTGTCAGAGGGTCAGTACTGAAGGAGTGCTGCGCTGTCGGAGGATCAGTACTGAGGGAGTGCTGCACTGTCAGAGGGTCAGTACTGAGGTAGTGCCACACTGTCAGAGGGTCAGTACTGAGGGAATACTGCACTGTCAGGTGGTCAGTACTGAGGGTGTGCTGCACTGTGAGAGGATCATTACTGAGGTAATGCCACACTCTCTGAGAGTCAGTACGGAGGGAATGCTGCACTGTCACGTGGTCAGTACTGAGGGAGTGCTGCACTGTCAAGTGGTCAGTACTGAGGGAGTGGTTCACTGACAGGTGGTCAAAACTCAGGTAATGCAACACTGTCAGAGAGTCAGTACTGAGGGTGTGATGCATTGTCAGAAGGTCAGTCCTGAGGGACTGCTGCACTTTCGGAGGATCAGTACTGAGGAAATGCTGCGCACTGTCAGGTGGTCAGTACTGAGAGAGTGCTGCACTGTCGGAGGATCAGTACTGAGGGAGTGCTGCACTGTCAGAGGGTCAGTACTGAAGGAGTGCTGCGCTGTCGGAGGATCAGTACTGCGGGAGTGCTGCACTATCAGAGGGTCAGTACTGAGGGAGTATTGCACTGTCAGAGGTCAGTACTGAGGGAGAGCTGCACTGTCGGAGGGTCAGTACTATGGGAGTGCTGTGCAGTGAGAGGGTCAATAGTGAGGATGTGCTCAGTCTCTGAGGGTCAGTAGTAAGGGATAAGCATGCTGTCAGAGTGCCACACTGTGATAGTGTTAGTACTATGGGAGTGCCGTGCTGTGTGTCTGGCAGTCAGTACTGCGGGAACATCGCGCTGTGAGAGGGTTATTACTGAGCGAGCACCGCGCTGTGTGTCAGAGGGTGAGTATTGAGGGCATCCTGCATTGCCAGAGGGTCAGTACTGAGGAGTGCTGCACTGTCAAAGGGTTAGCACTGAGGGAGTAGTGCACCGTCAGATTTTCAGTTCCGAGGGAATGCTACGCTGTCAAAGGATCTGTACTGAGAGAGCACTGCACCATCAGAAGTTCACTAAAGTGAGAACAGTAGCCTGTCAGAGGATCAATACTGAGGCATTGCTGCTCTATCAATGGTACAGAATCGAGACATTGCAACACTGTCAGAGGATCAGCACCGAGGGAGATCTGCTTTGTCGGAGGGTCATTACTGAGGGAATGCTGCAGTATCAGAGGGTCAGTACTAAGGGAGTGCTGCGTTGTTGGAGTGGCAGGTCCGAGGGAATGCAGACCAGTCAGAGTGTCAGGGAAATGCCACACTGTCGGAGGGTCAGTACTGAGGGAATGTTGCTCTGTTGGCTTGGGCAGTGCAGAGGGAAGGCTGCACTGTTGGAGCATCAGTACTGTCAGAGGTAGAACTGAGGGAGAACTGCACTGTCAGAGTTTCAGTACTGAGGGAGCACTGCACTGTCAGAGGGTCAGTACTCTGGGAGTGCTGCACTGTCGGAGGATCAGTACTTAGTGAGTGCTGCACTGTCAGAGGGTCAGCACTCAGGGAGTGCTGCACATTCAGAGGGTCAGAAACTGAGGGAATGCTGCACTGCCAGAAGGTCAGTACAGAGGGAATGCGGCACTGCCAGATTGTCTGTACTGAGGGATTGCTGCACTATCAGAGTTTCAGTTCTGAGGGAGTGGTACACTGTCAGAGGGTCAGTACTGAGGTAGTGCCACACTGTCAGAGAGTCAGTACGGAGGGAATGCTGCACTGTTAGGTGGTCAGTACTGAGGGACTGCTGCACTGTCAATTGGTCAGTACTGAGGGAGTGCTGCACTGTCAGAGGGTCAGTACTGAAGGAGTGCTGCACTGTCAGAGGGTCAGTACTGAGGGAGTGCTGCACTGTCGGAGGATCAGTACTGAGGGAGTGCTGCACTGTCAGAATGTGAGAGCTGAGGGAATGCTGCTCTGTCAAAGGGTCAGTACTGAGGGAGTGCTGCACTGTCGGAGGTTCAGTACTGAGGGAGTGCTGCACTGTCAGGTGGTCAGTACTGATAGAATGCTGCACTGTCGGAGGATCAGTACTGAGGGAGTGCTGCACTGTCAGAGGGTCAGTACTGAAGGAGTGCTGCGCTGTCGGAGGATTAGTACTGAGTGAGTGCTGCACTGACGGAGTGTGAGTACTGAGGGAGTGCTGCACTGTTAGTGGGTCAGTACTGAGGGAGTTCTGCATTGTCAGAGGATCATTACTATGGAAATTCTGCACTGTCGGAGGCTCAGTACTGAGCGAGTGCTGCACTGTCAGAGAGTCAGTACTGAGGGAGTGCTGCACTGTCAGAGGATCATTACAGTGGAAATGCTGCACTGTTAGGGGGTCAGTAATGAGGGATTGCCGCAATGTCAGATTGTCAGTACTGAGGGAGTGCTGCACTGTCAGAGGATCATGACAGTGGAAATGCTGCACTGTCAGAGGATCCTTACTGTGGAAAAGCTGCACTGTCAGTGTGTCAGTAATGAGTGATTGCCGCAATGTCAGAGGGTCAGTAGTGAGGTAGTGCTACACTATCAAAGGGTAAGTGCTGAGGGAGTGCTGCACTGTCAGAGGATCATTGTTATGGAAATTCTGCACTGTCGGAGGCTCAGTACTGAGCGGCTGCAGTACGGAGGGAGTGCTGCACTGTCAGAGGGTCAGTACTGAGGCAGTGCCACACTGTCAGATGGTCAGTACTGAGGGAATGCTGCACTGTCAGGTGGTCAGTACTGAGGGTGTGCTGCACTGTGAGAGGATCAGTACTGAGGTAATGCCACACTCTCTGAGAGTCAGTACGGAGGGAATGCTGCACTATCAGGTGGTCAGTACTGAGGGAGTGCTGCACTGTCAAGTGGTCAGTACAGATGGAGTGCTGCACTGTCAGGTGGTCAGTACTGAGGGAGTGGTTCACTGACAGGTGGTCAGTACTCAGGTAATGCAACACTGTCAGAGAGTCAGTACTGAGGGTGTGATGCATTGTCAGAATGTCAGTACTGAGGGACTGCTGCACTTTCGGAGGATCAGTACTGAGGGAATGCCGCGCACTGACAGGTGGTCAGTACTGAGGAAGTGCTGCACTGTCAGAGGGTCAGTACTGAGGGAGTGCTGCACTGTCGGAGGATCAGTACTGAGGGAGTGCTGCACTGTCAGAGGGTCAGTACTGAGGGAGTGCTGCACTGTCGGAGGATCAGTACTGGGGGAGTGCTGCACTGTCAGAGTGTGAATGCTGAGGGAATGGTGCTCTGTCAAAGGGTCAGTACTGAGGGAGTGCTGCACTGTCGGAGGATCAGTACTGAGGGAGTTCTGCACTGTCAGAGGGTCAGTACTGAAGGAGTGCTGCGCTGTCGGAGGATCAGTACTGAGGGAGTGCTGCACTGTCAAAGGATCAGTCCTGAGGTAGTGCTGCACTGTCAGGTGGTCAGTACTGAGGGTGTGCTGCACTGTGAGAGGATCAGTACTGAGGTAATGCCACACTCTCTGAGAGTCAGTACGGAGGGAATGCTGCACTGTCACGTGGTCAGTACTGAGGGAGTGCTGAACTGTCAGGTGGTCAGTACTGAGGGAGTGGTTCACTGACAGGTGGTCAGCACTCAGGTAATGCAACACTGTCAGAGAGTCAGTACTGAGGGTGTGATGCATTGTCAGAAGGTCAGTACTGAGGGACTGCTGCACTCTCGGAGGATCAGTACTGAGGAAATGCCGCGCACTGTCAGGTGGTCAGTACTGAGAGAGTGCTGCACTGTCGGAGGATCAGTACTGAGGGAGTGCTGCACTGTCAGGTGGTCAGTACTGAGAGAGTGCTGCACTGTCGGAGGATCAGTACTGAGGGAGTGCTGCACTGTCAGAGGGTCAGTACTGAAGGAGTGCTGCGCTGTCGGAGGATCAGTACTGAGGGAGTGCTGCACTGTCAGAGGATCATTACACTGGAAATGCTGCACTGTTAGGGGGTCAGTAATGAGGGATTGCCTCAATGTCAGAGTGTCAGTACTGAGGGAGTGCTGCACTGTCAGAGTGTCAGTACTGAGGGAGTGCTGCACTGTCAGAGGATCATTACTATGGAAATTCTGCACTGTCAGAGAGTCAGTACTGAGGGAGTGCTGCACTGTCAGAGGATCATTACACTGGAAATGCTGCACTGTTAGGGGGTCAGTAATGAGGGATTGCCGCAATGTCAGAGGGTCAGTACTGAGGGAGTGCTGCACTGTATGGGGGTCAGTACTGAGGGAGTGCTGCACTGTCAGAGACTCATCACTGAGGGAGTGCTGCATTGTCAGAGGATCATTACTGGTGAAATGCTGCACTGTCAGAGAGTCAGTACTGATGGAGCGCAGCACTGTCAGAGGGTCAGTACTGAGAGAGTGCTGCACTGTCAGGGGTTCAATACTGTGGGAGTGCTGCACTGTCAGTGAGTCAGTACTGAGGGAGCGCAACACTGTCAGAGGGTCAGTACTGAGGGAGTGCTGCACTGTCAGAGGGTCAGTAATGAGGGATTGCCGCAATGTCAGACGGTCAATATGTGGGCAGTGCTGCACTGTCAGGGGGTCAGTACTGAGGGAGTTTTTGGGTGTAGATTTGCTCGTTGAGCTGTCGGTTTGATATCCAGTCGTTTCATTACCTGGCTAGGTAATATCATCAGTGGCGACCTCCAAGTGAAGCGAACCTGTTGTCTCCGGCTTTCTATTTATATCTTTCTCCTGGATGAGGTTCCTGGGGTTTGTTGTGATGTCATTTCCTGTTCGCTTTATGAGGGGTTGTTCGATTGCATCTCGATCTATGTGTTTGTTTATGGCGTTGTGGTTCGAGTGCCAGGCCTCTAGGAATAGATTTAAAAGGGACATAAGGAACGTTTTCACACAGATGGAGATGCGTGCATGGAATAAGCTGTCAGAGAAAATGTTCATGAGAGCTGGATGTATCTAGCTTGCCTATCGCCCCTCCCCACCGTTTATATTTTACAGCTCTTCTGTGATATAAAGGAATGATGATGGATGCAATGTCATTCGGCAGCCTGTCTGTCATTTCCTCAGTTTCATTTCCAACATGGCTGAGATTTCTGAGCACACATTAGTATCAGTGAATATATGAGGCCACGAGTCCAGAGGTTCATCTGAGTGTACAAATCCATTCATTCAGGTTGTTGACTGAATGAGCCGGACATTCTCACAGTGCTTCGACACTTGAATATGTGAACTGCTCCAAAACATGTTTGAGGATTTTTGATTCTTATTCCGGTATAGAAACGGCATACAGCACCCCAATGAGTCCTGTCAGAGGCTACTTTGCGATATATTTAGCAGAGAGCGAGAGAAGCAATTCGATGTTCACTGTGATACCAGTAAATGAGGGATCTCCTTGACATTGAATAGGTCCGCATTCACACAGAATGCAAATGCGGTTCTACTTTTACAGTAAAGATAGTTGCACGGTAACTGCACTCTCAAACAGGATGGTCATCAGTGCTGTACACATTGGCGGATGTTGAGGATCAGGGAGGAGAGAAACTTCGAGCACTTAATCGAAATTCTATTCCTTTCACCACTACAGCAAATACGGGCGAGCAAGTTCAAAGTAGATCAGTGTTGTCCAGGGTTATTGACATTAATGAAAAACAAAGAAAATCACTTGAAATTGCTGAGGAAATATTTACAAGGATATTGATATGTTTGCAGGAGTTGGACTGTATGTTGAGGCTGAATACGCTTCAAGAAGTTTCCCTGGAACTTCGGGGCAGAGGAAAGTTCGTAACTGCACTCTGGAATAGGATGGCCATCGATGAGGCAGACATCAGAACTTCTTCAGGACCAGATAGGACGGAAATTATTTTATACATATATATATATATATATATATATATATATATATATAATATATATATATATATTCACAGAGCAATTAATTGGAACTGTATTCCGTGAGAGCTGAACATGATAATCACGAGTCCATACAAACACAGTGGGGCCACAGCCTCGATCGAGTTGTCCCCCAGCAGGGATGGCTTTGCTAAGGAGGGATCGGAATGTCAATGCGGGACTGAAATGGAGCTCGGTCAAACACAGAAATGGTGTAACAGTTGTACATATTGTGGATGGAGCCGGATTCAGATCGTCGCTGTGAAAGAGATCGATCACGTGTTACAGTGAGGATACTAGAGAATGGGTTTGAGAACCACATGGTCGATTGGCAGAGCAAGGTACAGGGGCTGAAAGACCTAACCATGCGACGTTATCCTACTGTATGTGGCCTCTGCTATTTCGAGAGATAGAAACAGAGTTAATTGTTTGACTCAATGACCTCCAGTCAGAACCTGGCAGTTTGACAGATGGCACAAGTCTGAAACGAATCTAGACACTGGGATAGTGGCAGGAGAGGAAATAATAGAAGAAAAGCTGAGGATGAATGTGGAGGAGAGGACAGATTCAAATAAAAAAAGTGGGGTTCAAAAAGGCAGGTGGAGATGGACCTGGTAAAACAATAGCGTCACTGGCACTGCAAAATTAACTCTGCTCTCATTCCCAGATGCTGCAGACCTTCTGAAAGTTTCCAGGAATTTGTCTTTACGCTACAGAAGCAGAGGATGTGATCCTGGATCAGTCTCGCATCTGGAAATGTTTGTCTTCCCGTTAGTCCAGATCACTTCTGTGCAGAACTGAAACCTCACAATTCTGCCGAACCGCCAAACCCACTACCGATTTCAAACTGTTCGTTGTGTAAACACACATCGGCACACAAGAAAATAATTTTCCGAGTGAATTGGGAAACGTTCAGGCTGAATTCCCTTCGGTTTCCATCAGAACCTTCTGAATCATTTAGTTCTTGTTCAAATTCATTTGACATGGATCCTTCACTGACCCTAGAAAAATTTCATTTTCATTTCGTTCCTCTGAGCAGTTTGATTGTTGCATGGTTGGATTGGAACCTTACGCATTGAAAGGGACCTCATTCATGTATATTTGGCTGCAGCGACAATTCTTGTCTCTGGCACTCCCAGTAAAGTGGAATCATTTTACACTAAGAAATGGACGTGTGTACAAATGCAGTACGGAAGAGAAAGGTTGCGGTAGCAATGGGATTCAAATCCACAAAACCTGGATAAAGACTGAAACTTAATTCCAGTTCAAAGTTTGGGAGAAGATTTGTAGCTCGGGTGGACTGCACAAAACACTACATAGGACAAACAGGAAGACAGCTAACGTTCCACATCCATGAACACCAACTAGCCACGAAACGACATGACCAGCTATCCTTAGTAGCCACACACTCAGATGACAAGCAACTTGAGTTCGACTGGGACAACACTACTATTATAGGACAAGCCAAACAGAGAACAGTCAGGTTATTCGTAGAGGCATGGCACTCATCCACAGATTCAATCAATAAGCACCTTGACCTGGACCCAATATACCAGCCACTGCAGCGGACAACTGGAACTGACAACCGGATGCGGCAGATACAAATCACTATAAATGTCGGAGGAAACATCACAGAACCGCTTCACAGGAGGTTCCCAAGCACTGAGGATGTCACCGAGTCAGGGGACGAAACGTCTGCAACACAAGTTCGTTGTGGCACCAGCAAATGAGAGCTCTCCTTGACACTGAACCAGGCCGCCTTCAAGTGGTAAGCAATTATGGTATTATTAGATTAGATTAGATTACAGTGTGGAAACAGGCCCTTCGGCCCAACAAGTCTTTCCGACCCGCCGAAGCGAAACTCACCCGTACCCCTACATTTACCCCTTGCCTAACACTGCAGACAATTTAGTATGGCCAATTCAACTGACCCTGCACATCTTTGTGATGGTGGGAGGAAACCGGAGCACCCGTAGGAAACCCACGCAGACACGGGGAGAACGTGCAAACTCCACACAATCAGTCGCCTGAGGCGGGAATTGAACCCGGGTCTCTGGTGCTGGGAGGCAGCAGTGCTAACCACTGTGCCACCGTGCCGCCCTACTGTTGCAGAAATGATCAGTGCCCGGTAATGGCGCCCTTACACAGCACAGCCACCGAAGGTGTACAATTCGATGCATAAACCGGAACTAGGAGGAGAGAAATTTAGTTGAGAGTGCGCTGCCTGAAAAGCACAGCAGTTCGAGCAGCATCCGAGCAGCGGGAGAATCATTGATTCTGGCATAAACCCTCCATCATCTCCCATCCTCAATTTCTCCGTGGAGAATGAATAACAACAAACTTTCACACAGCAAATAATCTGAATTGTGCTCCTTTTCACCACGGCAACAGATATGGTGGAAAAAATTCAGTTGCAGATTTGCTGATGAGAACAAAAAGCACGAATGATGTCGCGTGGACTGAGTTTAGAAACAGGAGAGGAGAGGTCACACTGCTTGGATTTTTTATATGCCTCCACAGTGTTCCGGAGAGGTAGAAGAAAGGATTGGCAAAATAATTCTGGGTAGGACTCAAAGGAAAAAGGTGGTCATTATGGGAGATTTTAACTTGCCCAAAATTGAGTGGAAATGTTGTCGCTTTAGTACGTCGGACGGAACAGTTTTTATTCAATGTATACCGGTGGTATTCCTGACACAGTATGCCGAAATTCCGACAAGTAGCATGGCCACACTGGACCTGGTGCTTGGAAATGAACCAGGCCATGTGTTTAATTTAGTTGCTGGTCAGCACTTTGGAGAGAGTGACCATAATGCAGTAACGTTTAGATGAGCGATGGAAAGGGTACATGCCACAGGTCAAGATTAATCGACGGGATAAGGGCAATTATAATGTGATAAATCAAGAATTATGATGCATAGAACAGGGTTGCAAAATGCAGGGGATGCAGACAATGGAAATGCGGAGATGGTTCAAGGAACAGATATTGCGTATCCTTGACAAGAATGTCGCTGTCAGGCAGAAAGGAAGTGATAATATAAGGGAACTATGGTTTACTAGAGAAATTGCATCTCGGGTGCTCGTTGTTGTGGTTCTGTTCGCCGAGCTGGAATCAGCTCGGCGAACAGAACCACAACAAATTGCATCTGTTGTAAAACAGAAGAAAGAGACTTATGTGTTGTTAAGGCAACATGGTTTAGATGAGGCGATGACGAGTTACAGATCAGCGAGGAAGGAGTTACATATATAGTTAAGTAGAGTAAAGAGAGGGCACGAGCATTCTTTAGCAAATAGAATAAAGGAGAACCCTAAAGCTTTCTACAGATATGAGAGTGACAATACGATGACGAGGTTAGTAAAGACAAAAGTGGCAAATTGTATGTGGTCACTATGGAGATTGGAGAAGTGCTGAACAAACAGCTCTCATCGGTTTTCACTCAGGAAAAAGAGACTATTGTAGAGGAGAAGAATGAGGTTTGAGATATTAGACTAGAATGGATAAAGGTGAGTTATGAACTGGTGTTATCAGACTTGAAGGTGTGAAAGTACACAAGTCCCCTAGCCCAGATGGGATTTTTTCGAGGATTCTCTGTGAAGGTCGGGCAGAGATAGCAGAGCTTTCCGCATTGATATTTGAGTCGTCATTGTCTACAGGATTAGTACCAGAGGACTGGAGGATTGCAAATGCTGTGCCATTATTCAGGAAAGGCAGTAGGGGTGATCCAGGTAATTATAGACCAGTTAGCCCTACATCTATTCGAGGAAAGTTTTTGAAAATGATTATAAGACATAAGATTTATACTCATCTGGCAAGCAATAATCTAATTTTGATAGTAAACATGGTTTCGTCGATGGTAGGCCGTGTCTCACAAACCTCATTGAGTTTTTTGAGAAGGTAAGCAAGCATGTAGATGATGGTAGGGCTGTTGATGTAGATTACATGGACTTCAGTAAAGCCTTTAGTAAGATTCCACATGGTAAGATGTTGGCTAAAATGCAGAGGCATGGAATTGAGGGCGAAATAGCAGTTTAGATTAGAAACTGGCGAGTGGTGGTTGATGGAGTTCAATCCAGTTAAATGTGTGATGATGCGCTTTGGGAAGAATAACAGGAAGGCAGATACTGCGTAAATAGAACGATTCTTGGTAGTGTGGTTGTACAGAAGGATCTTGGAGTTCATGTACATAGATCCATGAAACTTTCCACTCAGGTTGATAGTGCTGGTAATAAGGCATATGATGTGTTAGGTATCATTCGTAGAGGGATTGAGTTCTGGAGCCGTAATATCATGCTTCAAATATACAAAACGCTAGTGCGTTTTTGGAATATTGTGTACAGTTCTAGTCGCCATATTTCGGAAAGAATGTGGACGCGTAGGAAAAGGTGCAGACAAGATTTACCTGGATGTTGCCTGGTCTGGAGGGAAGGTCTTATGAGGAAGGTTGAGAAATTAGCGTCTGTTCTCATTGGAAAGAAGAAGGCTAATGGGGGATTTGATAGAGACGTACAAGATGACCAGAGGATTATATAGGGTAGACAGTGAAAGATGTTTTCCCCCTGGGTAGATGACGTCATCTTATACAAAGGGGCATAACTACAAATTGATGGGGGATAGATTTAAGACAGATATCAGAAGCAGGCTATTAACGCAGAGAATGGTAATGGCGCGGAATGCCCTACCTGCCAATGTAGTCAACTCAGCCAAATGAGGGAAATTTAAACCATCCTTGGTTACGCACATGGATGATGATGGGATATTGTAGGGGAACGATTTGAGACTAGATTACTGGTCGGTGCAACATTTAGGGCCGAAGGGCCTGTTCTGCACTGTCTTGCTCTATGTTATATGTTCTATGACTGCTCCGTTCACATCAATCCAGAAGGCTACCGCCTTTAAAAATGGAACACAGTTGTTTCTGCCAGGTTTTGAAGCAGGGATGTTTGTGTGATGTGGACGTCGGCTGGGACAATTTTCGCTGGGGCACCGGGACTCAGTGAAATTCGTAACTTTAGTCTTAAACAGGTTGGTCACAGTATGGCAGACTTCGACATATATTCAGTACCAATGCGGCCGAGAAATTTGAAACGAATATCACGCAGCAGTTATTTGGAAATGTACTATTTTTCACCACTAGAGTAGTGATTGGCGAGTAATTTCAAAACGAGGTTTGCTGAAGACACTGAAATAAAGCCCCATCCACTACATTTCAGAAACATTGTTGCCCGTAAAGAGGGATAACAATGTTTCTGCTCAGCTCTGAAGCGGGCCACTTTTGCACTAACTGCACTACTTTCTTCTCAACAGAAAGTATCAGGGTCGGCTGACTGCACTCTTAAAACTGGTTAACATCTGTGGTGTAAACATCCAGGCCTATTCAGAACAACGAAGAAAACATCAAAATAAATCGTGCACAGAAATTAATTAGACTTATATTCACTTTCAGCACAACAGCAGGAATAGGCATAAGGTTTACTGACAAGATCAGTAAGCAATAAGGTAAATTTGTTTACCATAAAGGCTCACAAGATCATTTTCTGTGTGAACTGCGAAACGGTCACGGAGTTTTCCCCAACCTTTCCATCAAAACCTTTCGATTCAGTTAATTTTGGTTCTGCACGATTTGACATTCAGCCGTCACGGACTGCCTCCCCAGCAACTGGTCATTTTTGTGAGACGACTCTAGACATTTTGATTGGTGCAGAACGCACATCTTTGAAAGTGACATCACGTATTGTATAGTCGCCCACACTGATAAACATGTCTGTACCACTTCCAGTGAAATGAAGACAAATTACCCTCAGAGGTTGACATGTGAACGAAAGCAAGATGCAAGAGCAACTTTGAAATGGAGTTCGGTGATATAGTTGTGAAGGGAAAGTGATCAGTGTGGGGACCGAACCCCTGACTCTGAAGATAAGAATCTCACGCTCGACCGACTGAGCTAGCAGGTTGGCCAATTAGCTGCTCATTTTGTACTGAGAATGATTCACCTGCAACCTCAATTTGCAAGGAGACAGTTCATTTCTTCCAATCACAAATAACATCATTTAAACCTTCCAATTCACAGCTGTTATTCCTTCAGGACATTGCAATCTATTTTCGCGCATTTTCCAGGATTTCAAATTTTATATCACTATTTTAATATTTTTATCTTATCTATTACGCGGCCGATGTGATTCGCAGTCACTCAATTGGGCAATAGCTTCACTTAACCCAGTCTTTTCTGTTATAGACTATAGGGAATCCCATCTGTCAGACGAGATACAACCTGCACTATCAACATTTTGTTTGTTCGGCCTGCTCACAACTTTTAACAGTTCTCTTTTTCGAGACAGGAGTTTTGTTTAAAAAACGCTCCAAGAACAGGATTAAACCTCCGCAGCCGTTACCAAATTAAACAGAAAAATTTTGACTCTTTCGCACCGTCAGAGCTGCTCCTGAGCAAGGCGTTTCTGTAACTTGTGCCACAAGGCTGGGCTAGAAGCCACTGTTTGAAGCTGCAACTGACGTATTCTACAAGTATTGTAGAGTGGGACTGCATCCTGCAGCGTGTCCCTGTCTCCCTGTGTGCGGATTCGGGGTGAAACATGGATAGGTCCTCGTGGGTGGAGTGTCGTTACATGGTCGGTCTCATTGCATGATCTGAAATATTACAGGCTGTGTCTGGGCTAGGACTACCAATATTTCAGACAAACGCGCTGACCAATTGAGACACAAAAGCGAGAACCAGCATTGAACATGTAAATAGATATAAAGCAGGTTTCGTTGATGAGGTGGTTGCATGTGCTGGAAAATCTCTTCTGGATGTGAAGTGTGTGTACTTCAACGAGAGGAGCATCCGAAATAACGTGGGTGAACTGGCAGCGTGGGTTGGTACTTGGGACTTCGATGTTGTGGCCACGGAGACATGGATAGAGCAGGGGCAGGAATGGCTGCTACAGGTTCCGGAATTCAGCTGTTTAATTAAGAAGAGAAAAGATGGTCAAAGAGGGGGAGCTGTGGCTTTGTTGATCAGGGACAATATTACAGTTGTAGGAAGGATGCTTGGGGACTCCATACTGAGGTAGTATGGGCTGAGGTTAGAAACAGGAAAGGAGGGGTCAGCATGCTGGGAATATTCTATAGGCCTCCGAATAATCCCAGAGGAAAGGATAGCAAACATGACTCTCGATAGCAGTTAGACAGGCAGGGTAGTTGTCATGGGGGAACCTCACCTATCCAAATATTGACTGGGATCATTAAAGTACGAGTAATATAGATGGGTCAGTTTTTGTCCAGTGCGTCCAGGAGGGATTCCTGACACAGTATGTAGACAGGCCTACAAAGGGCGAAGGCACTTTAGATTTAGTACTGGGTAACGAGCCTGGCCAGGTGTTAGATTTGGAAGTAGGTGAGCACTTTGGAGACAGCGATCACAATTCTGTCAGGGTTACATTATTGATGGAAAGGGGTAGGTCTACTCCACCGAGCAAGAGTTACAGCTGGGGGAAGGGAAATTACGATAAAATTAGGAAAGATATAGGAAGCGTAGAATGGTGAAGGAAACTGCAGGGGATGCGCACATTAAAAATGTAGAACTTATTCAAGGAAAAGCTCCTTTGTGTCCTAGATAAGTATATAGCTGTTAGGCAGGGAAGAAGATATAGAACACGTGAGCCGTGGTTTACTAAGGAAGTGGAATCCCTGGTCAAGAAGAAGAAGAAAAAGAAGGCTTGTATTAGGACAAAATGTGAATACTCAGTTAGGGCGCTTGAAGGTTACAAGGAAGTGAGGAAAGACCTAAAGTGAGAGCCAGAAGAGCCAGAAGGCGACATGAGAAGTTGTGGGCGGATAGGATCAGGGTTAACCCTAACGCTTTCCATAGGCATGTCAGGAATAAAAGAATGACGAGAGTTAAATTAGGGCCAATCAAAGATAATAGTGGGAAGTTGTGTGCGGAGTCAAAGGAGATAGCGGAATCACTAAGTAAATATTTTTCGACAGTGTTCACGATAGAAAATGAAAACGTTGGCGAGGAAGATACAGAGATACTTGCATCTAGACTAGAAGACATTGGGGTTTACAAGGAAGAGGTATTAGAAATACTGCAGAGTGTGAAAATAGACAAGTCGCCTGGGCCGAATGGGTTCTATCCTAGGGTCCTCTGGGAAGCAAGGGAAGAGATCTTCAAATCATCATTGTTGACAGGATTAGTGCCTGAGAACTGGAGGATAGCAAATGTGGTTCCCTTGTTCAAAAAAGCTAGTAGAGACAACCCTGGTAATTACAGACCAGTGACCAAACTGATAGATGAGAGTAAACCGGTTGATGTGTTGTATATGGATTTCAGCAAGGCGTTCGATAAGTTTTCCCACAGTCGGCTATTATACAAAATGCGGAGGAATGGGATTGTGGATCTGTAATTGCCTTGCTGAAAGAAAACAGAGTGTTGTAGTTGATGGGGCATGTTCATCTTGGTCTCTAGTTACTAGCGGCGTTCCACAAGGATCGATGTTGTGTCCACTGCTGTTCGTCATTTTTATAAATGACCTGGATGACGGCCTAGAAGGGTGGGTTTGTAAATTTGCGGACGACACTAAGGTCGGTGGAGTTCTGGATAGTGACGAAGGATGTAGTAGGTTGCAGAGGCATAGATAAGATGCAGAGCTGGGCTGAGATGTAGCAAATGAAGTTTAATGTGTACAAGTGTGAAGTGATACACTTTGGCCGGAGTAATCGGAATGCAAAGTACTGGGCGCATGGTTAGATTCTTGGGAGTGCAGATCAATAGAGAGATTTCGGTGTCCATGTCCACAGATCCCTGAAAGTTGCCACCAGATTGACAGGGTTGTTAAGAAGGCAGAGAGTGTTTTGACCTTTATAAATAGAGTGATTGAGTTCCGGAACCAGGAGGCTATGCTGCAGCTGTACAATGCTCTTGGAGTATTGTGTACAGTTCTGGTCACCGCATTATAAAAAAGATTTGGTAGCTTTAGAAAGGGTGCAGAGAAGATTTACTAGGATGTTGCCTGGGATGGAAGGAATGTCCTACGAGAAAAGGCTGAGGGCCTTGAGTCTGTTCTCGTTACAGAGAAGAAGGTTGAGAGGTGACTTAATAGAGACATACACGATAATCAGAGGGTTAGATAGGATGGATAGGGAGAACCTTTTTCCAAGGATGGGAATGGCCAACACGAGGGGACAAAACATTAAAGTGAGGGGAGATAGGTATAAGACAGATATCAGAGATAGTTTCTTTACTCAGCGAGTAGTATGGACAAGGAATGCTTTGCCTGCAACGGTAGTAGATACGCCAATGTCAATTGCATTTAAGTCGTCATTGGACAGACATATGGACGTACATGGAATAGTGTAGGTAGGATGGGTTTCAGATTAGTTTGGCAGGGCGGCGCAACATCGAGGGCCGAAGGACCTGTACTCCGCTGTAATGTTCTATGATCCTTTGGGACGGTAGAGAGAGGTCAGGCGGTTTTTGTTACGGTGAAAGATTTTCACCTCTTGCGCTGGGAAGGGAAGACCAGCTTTCAGCCTTCTATTCTCCAAGGAGAACTGGCCCAACTTCCCAATCTACCTTCACAGCTGACAGTGTAAATACTCTGCTCCATTTACATTACCCTGTTCAGCGCTGTTTAAAATCACTTATTGTCCCCACTCCCTGAAGTTTCACGAGCAGAATTAAGCAATAATGCCGCTGGTGATTTCATTCGGAGTCGGATTGACGAAGTGATCCGGCCGAAATACGCTTTCACTTTTAAAACGTGCTTCGCTTTGTCGTGTTTGCTGCAACATTAGCTCTTCTCATCCTGACTTCAGGCCGTCCAACATAATTTACAGGAACTAGTTTTTGAGAAAATCCATTGATCATTTTTGCGTAAGTGGAGAAAGGACAGATGGGTGCGTTCTGAATTTGAACCACATATCTAAATTACTGAAAGCCCAAAAGGACAACAAAATGATATTCAAGGAGCAGTGCGATACAGACTGGCCGTGTTACACACTGTGCCAGCGGCTGACTACGTCCCTTGTTGAAATTCATTCCTCATCGCTCCTGAAATTTAGAGCAGCAAAGTGTTTCCATAGTATCTGCTTCCCATTCTGTCTAACTGTTCACTGACGTTGCTGTTTGTCCCTCATTAAGGAACCAGACTGTCTCCACTGGCGGACAATAAAACCATTTTGTTTCTACTTGCAAGCTGTGCTGGGAGAGGGCACAGCCCGTTCGCTTTTCTGGTCAATGTCAATCACGGTGGGTGGATTTTTCCGAATCTCTTTTTATCTGAGAAATAGAAAGATGTAGAACTTTCGGGAAAGGAAAAAATGGACACTTCAGGTTCTTCCTCGAGGTAAATGAATGAATTATCTTGCTTCCAGCTTGTTTGGTGTTCAGAGTTCGGCTTTATATATAA
>NC_057717.1:35371779-35390217 GCF_004010195.1 Chiloscyllium plagiosum
ACGATCCTTAATAGGAGATTTATACAGGATTGATAATTGGGAGAATTGGTGCACAGCAGTGAAACATGAAATACAATCATTTAGACCTGCCCCAAGGTTACAAATCGAACTTGTCAATGCTTAAAATTTAAGAATTTAAAAGCGCACCAATCAACAGGAGAATCACTGCAAGGGATGACGAAATGGAAGAATTGTGCAAGGGTTTATTTCACTGAGAGAATTTGGAACAGGGCATCACATAATGAGGGGATTCGTGTAGTGTAGCAGAAAATTGGAGATTTGGTGAAGTTTGGCAGTAAACTAGGTAGGAAAATACTGGATGGGAGAATTAGAAGAGGGCATTCGGAATGCGAGAATGGAGCGTGCGCACTCCGTCAGTTCTCAGACAATGCAACATCACTGTCTCCGTGAAAAGTCAATCCCTCAGGACTGAATCTCAGACAATAAGACATTTCCCCAACTCTGACCCTCCTAGAAAGGGAGCCCTTCCCCGTACCAATACTCCGACAGTGTTCAAAGACCACAGCACTGGTCCCCCCAACCTTAAGTACAAAGACTCACAGGCTGAATATTGCCGCTGTGTTCCTAATGCAGTCCCATAGTGCCACTCTACTGCAGGGTGAGAACGGAGGTCTTACAAAATCTTATTAGAAGGACAGCAACGAATGTTAAGCACCCTCCTGCCAGATGGCCAGAACCAAAGAAGTGCCCCATTCCTGGTTATATGCTTGCCGCTAGAGAATTTAAGGAGATCCTCACGACGCGAGATCAGCGCTGTCGGTATTGCAGTTCGAGGATAAGGATTCTCCTGAAGAAGGACGGCAATTTCCGGCCTGAGGCAATGACTCAACACCAGAACCTCATTCTGAGGCACTGCCTCACTGTCAGAGAGTCAGTAAGGCAGTGCCTCACCGTGAAAGGGTCAGCCAGAGGCAGTGTCTCTTTGTCAGAAAGTCAGACTGAGACCGTGTCTCATCTTCACGGCGTAACCCTGAGGCAGTGCCACACCGTCAGAGGACACTTGACAATGTCAAAGAGGCAGTGTAGCACTAAACGGGAGAACTGGGGCAGTGTAGCATAAATTGGGAGAACTCGGCCAGTGTCGCTCTAAATCGGAAAATAAGGGAAGTTCAAATCTGAGTGGGAGAATTGGGGCAGGACAACACTGAATTGGAGGTTTAGCTTGTGCACCAGTAAATCTGAGAATTGGTACTGGGCGTCACTGAGTGGATTACCTCTTTACAGAAGTCAGTAAATGGTGGAATTAGTATTGCAGTACCCTGAACTGGAGAACTGGCACAGGGCATCATAAAATGAAAGAATTTGGACTTTATCTTCGAGAATGAGAGGAAATTGGAGAACATGGGCTGTACATTTGGACGTAGGACAAATGTTACAAAGGAATAATGATGGAGATTCAATAAAGGGAACACTTGACCGTCCAGGTTTAATTTTAATCGATCTGTTCTGATTTATTATGACACACCGTGTTTGAGCAGTGCACCCCTCACTAGGAGAATTGGGTTGGGGCATTAGCGAATATGAGAACTGGTTTACGAAGAGACTGAATGGGAGAATTAGTGTGGGGTGCAAATAACATAGAGAACTACAACAGAGCATATGTGAACGAGAGAACTCCGGCAGAGAATCAGTATTTAGGAGAATGTTGGAAAGAGCAGGAAAGTGGATATTCGATACAGGGCACCACTATATGAAAATAATTTGGGTAGGATACCGTTATGTGGAAGATATATACCAGGAAACAACGAAATGGGAGAGCTGGTTCAAGACAATGTACAAGTTTGTTTCGTTCATGACGAGAAGGAGCATTTGTGCAGGTTTGCAGATTTGAAGCAGAAAACACCAAAATTGGAGAGCAGCAATGAATTACAGAGTTATTGCAAAGAATAATGAAATGGTGGAAATGGATAAGTATTTATCTCAGTAATAAAAGTGCATCAGATAATGTGGTAATTGGTGCAGTATAGCAGTAACTGGGAGAAATTGTACAGTGTATCATTAAATGGATGAGAGAATTAGAGGTGCGCACCCCTAAGTGGGAGAATGGGGCTAGGGCACTCTCCCCCTTCTCAGATAATCCCACAGCACTGACGTGTGACAACCCGCTGGCTCAGGAGTGAATCTCAGACAATAAGACACTTCCTCACTTCTGACCCTCCAGTACGGAAGCACTCTTCCGTACCAACCCTCCGAAATTTTCTGAATACCTTAGTACTGCTCCCCGTGAGTACATTCCAAATAGCCACTAGCTGAATATTCATCCTTTGTTACAATGCATTCCCCCAGTGCCTCATTGCAATGAGGCTAGAACCGAGGGCTGCCACACGACTGGAGGTTGAGGACAGATGTAGTACAGAAGCTCTGTCCGAAGACCAGAATCGACTGACTAACACCCTCCTGGCAGATCGCCAGAACCGAGGAAGTGCCCCATGCCTGGAGATCTTGTCTGGCATTACATAATTAAAGTAGGCCCTCACGATGAGAGAATCAGCACTGTGGGTATTGCAGCTCGATGATTAGCGCACTCCTGACCGAGCACTGCAATTTTAGTCCTGAAGCAATGACCCACTGTCAGATGGTCAGCCTGAGGTTGTGAGCTGTAAAGGGTCAGCCTGAGGCAGTGACTTACCATCAGAGGGTAAGCCAGAGGTAGTGCCTCACCGTCAGAGGTTCAGCCTGAGGCAGTACTGCACCATCAAATGACGTATGTCAATGTCAAATCGGCAGTGGTTCATCAAACGCGAATATTGGACCATGCAGAACTCAATGGGAGAATTTGGGCAGTAGAGCTCGAAAGGGCGGAATTGGAAAGTGTTTCACAAATTCGGAGAGTTGGCGCAGTGTAGCATTAAATGGGAGACTGAGGGCAGAGTAGAACTAAATGGGACAATCGGGGTTGTGTAGCAATAATTGGGATATTTGAGGCAGTGTGGCACTAAATGGGAGTTTTGCAGCAGTGTAGCAGTAAACGGGAGATTTGTGGCGGTGTGCATTTTAAAGGGAGATTTGAAGATGCGTCACACTAAATTGGAGATATGGGATAGTGTTGCACTAAATGCAAGATTTGGGGAAGTATAGATCTGAAAGCGAGAGCTGGGACGGTGAAGCTCTAAATGGGAGAATTGGGACAGTGCAGTACTAATCGGGGAACTGTAGCATTGTAGAACAATGGTAGAATTAGGGCAATGCAGTACTAAATGGGGGAGTTGGAGGCGTGTAGTACTAAATGGGAGAATTGGTACAATGTAGTACAAAGAAATCTTCATACAAGTGCAGATTCATAGCACATTAGAAATGGAGTTGCTGGTACCTAGAACAGTAAGAAGGTGATCATTATGCTTGCCTGCATTGTTCAGTCCATTGTGCTTCGAAGTTCGGTGGTCATTACGGCTGTACAATACATGGATGCTGCCAGATTTCGAATACTGCGTGCATTTCTGCTGACCCTGCAATCTATCAGATGTTGTGAATATTGAAATTTCTCATGTAAGCTTTACAAGGATGGCGCACCGACTGGAGGATGTTAGCTAGAGGTAGGGGCTGAATAGATTCAGGCAATTTCCCCGAAAGATGTGATGCTGAGAGGTGATCTTGTGGAAGTTTTTGAAGTCATGTGGGATTGGTAGGATAATTAGAGAAGGTCTTTTCTCAGACTTGGGGGAGTCCAAGACTTCAGGGCATATGTGTACGTTGATATGGGAAAGATTTAAAAGGGACATAAGGAACGTTTTCACACAGATGGATATGTGTGCATGGAATAAGCTGTCAGAGAAAATGTTCACGAGAGCTGGATGTATCTAGATTGCCTATCGCCCCTCCCCACCATTTATATTTTACAGCTCTTCTGTGATATAAAGGAATGATGATGGATGCAATGTCATTCGGCAGCCTGTCTGTCATTTCCTCAGTTTCATTTCCAACATGGCTGAGATTTCAGAGCACACATTAGTATCAGTGAATATATGAGGCCACGAGTCCAGAAGTTCATCTGAGTGTACAAATCCATTTATTCTGGTTGTTGACTGAATGAGCCGGACATTCTCACAGTGCTGAGACACTTGGATATGTGAACTGCTCCAAAACATGCTTGAGGATTTTTGATTCTTATTCCGGTATAGAAACGGCATACAGCATCCCAATAAGTCCTGTCAGAGGCTACTTTGCGATATATTTAACAGAGAGCGAGAGAAGCAATTCGATGTTCACTGTGACACCAGTAAATGAGGGATCTCCTTGACACTGAATAGGTCCGCATTCACACAGAATGCAAATGCGGTTATACTTTTACAGAAAAGATAGGTGCACGGTAACTGCACTCTCAAACAGGATGGTCAACAGTGCTGTACACATTGGCGGATGTTGAGGATCAGGGAGGAGAGAAACTTCGAGCACTTAATCGAAATTCTATTCCTTTCACCACTACAGCAAATACAGGCGAGCACGTTCAAAGTAGATCAGTGTTGTCCAGGGTTATTGACATTAACGAAAAACAAAGAAAATCACTTGAAATTGCTGAGGAAATATTTACAAGGATATTGATATGTTTGCAGGAGTTGAACTGTATGCTAAGGCTGAATACGCTGCAAGACGTTTACCTGGAATTTCGGGGCAGAGGAAAGTTCGTAACTGCACTCTGGAATAGGATAACCATCGATGAGGCAGACTTTAGCACTTCTTCAGGACCAGATAGGACGGAAATTATTTTATACACACACACACACACACACACACACAGACACACACAATATATATATATATATATATATATATATATATATATACTCAGAGCAATTAATTGGAACTGTATTCCGTGAAGCTGAACATGATAATTACGAGTTCATACAAACACGGTGGGGCCACAGCCTCGATCGAGTTGTCCCCCAGCAGGGATGGCTTTGCTAAGGAGGGATCGGAATGTCAATGTGGGACTGAAATGGAGCTCGATCAAACATAGAAATGGTGTAACAGTTGTACATATTGTGGATGGAGCCGGATTCAGATCGTCGTTGTGAAAGAGATGGATCACGTGTTACAGTGAGAATACTAGAGAATGGGTTTGAGAACCACATGGTCGATTGGCAGAGCAAGGTACAGGGGCTGAAAGACCTAACCATGCGACGTTATCCTACTGTCTGTGGCCTCTGTTATTTCGAGAGATAGAAACAGAGTTGGTTGTTTGACTCAATGACCTCCAGTCACAACTTGGCGAACTGAAACCTCACAATTCTGCCGAACCCCCAGACCCATTACCGATTTCAAACTTTCGTTGTGTAAACACACATCGGCACACAAGAAAATAATTTTCCGAGTGAATTGAGAAATGTTCAGGCAGAATTCCCTTCGGTTTCCATCAGAACCTTCTGAATCATTTAGTTCTTGTTCAAATTCATTTGACATGTATCCTTCACTGATCCTAGAGAAATTTCATTTTCATTTCGTTCCTCTGAGCAGTTTGATCATTGCATGGTTGGATTGGAACCTTACGCATTGAAAGGGACCTCATTCATGTATATTTGGCTGCAGCGACAATTCTTGTCTCGGGCACGCCCAGTAAAGTGGAATCATTTTACACTAAGAAATGGACGTGTGTAAAAATGCAGTACGGAAGAGAAAGGTTGCGGTACCAATGGGATTCAAACCCACAAAACCTGGATAAAGACTGAAACTTAATTCCAGTTCAAAGTTTGGGAGAAGATTTGTAGCTCTGGTGGACTGCACAAAACACTAAATAGGACAAACAGGAAGACAGCTAACGTTCCACATCCATGAACACCAACCAGCCACGAAACGACATGACCAGTTATCCTTAGTACCCACACACTCAGATGACAAGCAACATGAGTTCGACTGGGACAACACTACTATTATAGGACAAGCCAAACAGAGAACAGTCGGGTTATTCCGAGAGGCATGGTACTCATCCACAGATTCAATCAATAAGCACGTTGGCCTGGACCCAATATACCAGCCACTGCAGCGGACAACTGGAACTGACAACCGGACGCGACAGATACAAATCACTATAAATGTCGGAGGAAAATCACAGAACCGCTTCACAGGAGGCTCCCAAGCACTGAGGATGTCACCGAGACAGGGGACGAAACGTCTGCAACACAAATTCCCAGCTCGGCGAACAGAACCACAACAACTTGATTCTAGTGTCTTAGTCCACTCGGCCACGCTGCTAAACAAATCTAGTGCTCTACAATTTCCATGACTGTTTAAGAGGGTGCTGCAAGGTATGTTGGTTTTGGACTGTAGCGTGAAACTGAACAAGCTGGGTGAATTTCACTGGAGCGTCAGGGCTGAGGAATGCCAAGGTGTATGTTTTTCGCAAGGCAGACGAATTCAAGGTTTAAAGTGAGCGTGGTAAGATTTAAGTGCGATCTGAGGTACAATGTATTCACACAGCCAGTTTCGTGTGCAGAATGAATTGCCTGATGTAATGGCGGAATCTGACCCTCTCACAACATTTCAAATGCATCTGGAACGGTATATAAGAGACAAATGTTGGTAAATGCGTCTAGATTAAAATCGGATATCAGTTCAGCAGGCAGGAGTTGGATCAGAGATCGGTTTCAGTGCTCGGCGTCTCTGAGACGCTCCAGTGATTCACACCCGTGAAATAGACCATTCCCAAAGATCATGGCGCTCATTACTTGGTCAGCACGTTTGGCTAGTTTTCTGGCAGTACATGTTTCGAAACCACCCACGAATGAAGTCTGACCCAACTTTCTATGCAACTGACATTTCTCCTTGATCCATTCCCGTGAAAAAAATTGACTGCAGAACAATGCCTCCCAAATGGTGTTAGCACCTCAGTTCTGCAGCAAATCCAAAAACGGACAGCTTTTAACATGATGTAGAAGCAAATCTTAAAAGGAGAACCAATTTCCAGGCACACTGAAGCATCAAGGCTGCTTGTGTGGCACTGCCAGTCGTCTGGGTCACGAACTGCTTCCACAAAAGGCAGCGAGGCAATTCCAAATGGTGCTTCCAAATATAGTGGAAACTTAGTGCACCTCCACTTCCTGAAAAGTGCTCAAGTGACTTAAAATAGAATCGGACAACAATGGAACGGAAGAAAGTGAAGATTATCAATGAGAGTCTCCATTAGATTTGGTCAACAATGCTCTCGATCTTCCACCGGATCGTGAGGGCCAATGACCAGCCTCCTTCAACAAATTGTGGAAATGTGAAAACATGTGATTGAGGATTTCTGGTTTTGGTTCACACAGGTTAAGAAACGGCAGGAAGCGTCCAAATGACTCATTTCAGACCCTTCTTTGGGAAACATTTGACAGAGACCGTGCATCAGAACCCAGTTCGTTGTGACACCAGCAAATGAGAGCTCTCCTCGACACTGAACCAGGCCGCCTTCAAGTGGTAAGCAATTATGATATGACTGTCGCAGAAATGATCAGTGCCCGGTAATGGCGCCCTTACACAGCACAGGCACCGAAGGTGTACAATTCGATGCATAAACCGGAACTAGGAGCAGAGAACTTTAGTTGAGAGTGCGCTGCCTGAAAAGCACAGGAGTTCGAGCAGCATCCAAGCGGCGGGAGAATCATTGATTCCGGCATAAACCCTCCATCATCTCCCATCCTCAATTTCTCCGTGGAGAATGAATAACAACAAACTTTCACACAGCAAATAATCTGAATTGTGCTGCTTTTCACAACGGCAACAGATATGGTGGAAAAAATTCAGTTGCAGATTTGCTGATGAGAACAAAAAGCACTAATGATGTCGCATGGACTGAGTTTAGAAACAGGAGAGGAGAGGTCACACTGCTTGGATTTTTTATATGCCTCCACAGTATTCCGGAGAGGTGGAAGAAAGGATTGGCAAAATAATTCTGGATAGGACTCAAAGGAAAAAGGTGGTCATTATGGGAGATTTTAACTTGCCCAAAATTGAGTGGAAATGTTGTCGATTTAGTACGTCGGACGGAACGGTTTTTATTCAATGTATACCGTTGGTATTCCTGACACAGTATGCCGAAATTCCGACAAGTAGCATGGCCACACTGGACCTGTTGCTTGGAAATGAACCAGGCCATGTGTTTGATTTAGTTGCTGGTCAGCACTTTGGAGAGAGTGACCATAATGCAGTAACGTTTAGATGAGCGATGGAAAGGGTACTTGCCACTGGTCAAGATTAATCGACGGGGTAAGGGCATTATAATGTGATAAATAAAGAATTATGATGCATAGAACAGGGTTGCAAAATGCAGGCGATGCAGACAATGGAAATGCGGAGATGGTTTAAGGAACAGATATTGCGTGTCCTTGACAAGAATGTCGTTGTCAGGCAGAAAGGAAGTGATAATATAAGGGAACTATGGTTACTAGAGAAATTGCATCTCGGGTGCTCGTTGTTGTGGTTCTGTTGGCCGAGCTGGAACCAGCTCGGCGAACAGAACCACAACAAATTGCATCTGTTGTAAAACAGAAGAAAGAGGCTTATGTGTTGTTAAGGCAACATGGTTCAGATGAGGCGATGACCAGTTACAGATCAGCGAGGAATGAGTTCCATGTATATTTAAGTAGAGTAACGAGAGGGCACGAGTATTCTTTAGCAAATAGAATAAAGGAGAACCCTAAAGCTTTCTATTGATATGAGAGTGACAATACGATGACGAGGTTAGTAAAGATAAAAGTTGCAAATTGTATGTGGTCACTATGGAGATTGGAGAAGTGCTGAACAAACAGCTCTCATCAGTTTTCACTCAGGAAAAAGAGACTATTGTATAGGAGAAGAATGAGGTTTGAGATATTAGACTAGAATGGATCAAGGTGAGTTATGAAGGTGTGAAATTACACAACTCCCCTAGCCCAGATGGGATTTTTTCGCGGATTCTCTGTGAAGGTCGGGCAGAGATAGCAGAGCTTTCCGCATTGACATTTGAGTCGTCATTGTCTACAGCATTAGTACCAGAGGACTGGAGGTTTGCAAATGCTGTGCCATTATTCAGGAAAGGCGGTAGGGCTGATCCAGGTATTTATAGACCAGTTAGCCCTACATCTATTCGAGGAAAGGTTTTGAAAATGATTATAAGACATAAGATTTATACTCATCTGGCAAGCAACAATTTAATTTTGATAGTAAACATGGTTTTGTCGATGGTAGGCTGTGTCTCACAAACCTCATTGAGTTTTTTGAGAAGGTAAGCAAGCATGTAGATGATGGTAGGGCTGTTGATGTAGATTACATGGACTTCTGTAAAGCCTTTAGTAAGATTCCACATGGTAGGATATTGGTTAAAATGCAGAGGCATGGAATTGAGGGCGAAATAGCAGTTTGGATTAGAAACTGGCTTTCTGAAAGAAGGCAGCGAGTGGTGGTTGATGGAGTTCAATGCAGTTAAATGTGTGATGATGCGCTTTTGGAAGAATAACAGGAAGGCAGATACTGCGTAAATAGAACGATTCTTGGTAGTGTGGATGTACAGAAGGATCTTGGAGTTCATGTACATAGATCCATGAAAATGTCCACTCAGGTTGATAGTGCTGGTGATAAGGCATATTATGTGTTAGGTATCATTCGTAGAGGGATTGAGTTCTGGAGCCGTAATATCATGCTTCAAATATACAAAACGCTAGTGCGGCCACAATTGGAATATTGTGTACAGTTCTAGTCGCCATATTTCGGCAAGAATGTGGACGTGTAGGAAAAGGTGCAGACAAGATTTACCTGAATGTTGCCTGGTCTGGAGGGAAGGTCTTATGAGGAAGGTTGAGAAATTAGCGTCTGTTCTCATTGGAAAGAAGAAAGCTAATGGGGGATTTGATAGAGATGTACAAGATGACCAGAGGATTGTATAGGGTAGACAGTGAAAGGTTTTTTCCCCCTGGGTAGATGAGGTCATCTTATACAAAAGGGCATAACTACAAATTGATGGGGGATAGATTTAAGACAGATATCAGAAGCAGGTTATTAACGCAGAGAATGATAATAGCGTGGAATGCCCTACCTGCCAATGTAGTCAACTCAGCCAAATGAGGGAAATTTAAACCATCCTTGGTTACGCACATGGATGATGATGGGATATTGTAGGGGAACGATTTGAGACTAGATTACTGCTCGGTGCAACATTTAGGGCCGAAGGCCCTGTTCTACACTGTCTTGCTCTATGTTATATGTTCTATGACTGCTCCGTTCACATTAATCCAGAAGGCTACCGCCTTTAAAAATGGAATACAGTTGTTTCTGCCAGGTTTTGAAGCAGGGATGTTTTGTGTGATGTGAACGTCGGCTGGGACAATTTTCTCTGGGGCACCGGGACTCAGTGAAATTCGTAACTTTAGTCTTAAACAGGTTGGTCACAGTATGGCACACTACGACATATATTCAGTACCAATGCGGCCGAGAAATTTGAAACGAATATCACGCAGCAGTTATTTGGAAATGTACTCTTTTTCACCACTAGAGAAGTGATTGGCGAGTAATTTCAAAACGAGGTTTGCTGAAGACACTGAAATAAAGCCCCATCCACCACATTTCAGAAACATTGTTGCCTGTAAAGAGGTATAACAATGTTTCTGCTCAGCTCTGAAGCGGGCCACTTTTGCACTAACTGCACTACTTTCTTCTCAACAGAAAGTATCAGGGTCGGCTGACTGCACTTTTAAAACTGGTTAACATCTGTGGTGGAAACATCCAGGCCTATTCAGAACAACGAAGAAAATATCAAAATAAATCGTGCGCAGAAATTAATTAGACTTATATTCACTTTCAGCACAACAGCAGGAATAGGCATAAGGTTTACTGACAAGATCAGTAAGCAATAAGGTAAATTTGTATACCATAAAGGCTCACAAGATCATTTTCTGTGTGAACTGTGAAATGGTCACGGAGTTTTCCCCAACCTTTCGATTCAGTTAATTTTGGTTCAGCACCATTTGACATTCAGCCGTCACGGACTGCCTCCCCAGCAACTGGTCATTTTTGTGAGACGACTCTGGACATTTTGATTGGTGCAGAACGCACATCTTTGAAAGTGACATCACGTATTGCATAGTCGCCCACACTGATAAACATGTCTGTACCACTTCCAGTGAAATGAAGACAAATTAACCTCAGAAGTTGACATGTGAACGAAAGCAAGATGAAAGAGCAACTTTGAAATGGAGTTCGGTGATATAGTTGAGAAGGGAAAGTGATCAGTGTGGGGACCGAACGCCTGACTCTGAAGATAAGAATCTCACACTCTACCGACTGAGCTAGCAGGTTGGCTAATTAGCTGCTCATTTCGTACTGAGAATGATTCACCTGCAACCTCAATTTGCAAGGAGACAGTTCATTTCTCCCAATCACAAATAACATTATTTAAACCTTCCAATTCACAGCTGTTATTCCTTCAGGACACTGCAATCTATTTTCGCGCATTTTCCAGGATTTCAAATTTTATATCACTATTTTAATATTTTTACCTTATCTATTTCGCGGCCGATGTGATCCGCAGACACTCAATTGGGCAATAGCTTCACTTAACCCAGTCTTTTCTGTTATAGACTATGGGGAATCTCATCTGTCAGACGAGATACAACCTGCACTATCAACATTTTGGTTGTTCGGCCTGCTCACAACTTTTAACAGTTCTCTTTTTCGAGACAGGAGTTTTGTTTAAAAAACGCTCCAAGAACAGGATTAAACCTCCGCAGCCATTACCAAATTGAATAGAAAATATATGACTCTTTCGCATCGTCAGAACTGCTCCTGAGCAAGGCGTTTCTGTAACTTGTGCCACAAGGCTGGGCTGGAAGCCACTGTTTGAAGCTGCAACTGACGTATTCTACAGGTATTGTAGAGTGGGACTGCATCCTGCAGCGTGTCCCTGTCTCCCTGTGTGCGGATTCGGGGTGAAACATGGATAGGTTGTCGTGGGTGGAATATTACAGGCTGTGTCTGGGCTAGGACTACTAATATTTCAGACAAACTCGCTGACCAATTGAGACACAAAAGCGAGAACCAGCATTGAACATGTAAATAGATATAAAGCAGGTTTGGTTGATGAGGTGTTTGCATGTGCTGGAAAATCTCTTCTGGATGTGAAGTGTGTGTACTTCAACGCGAGGAGCATCCGAAATAACGTGGGTGAACTGGCAGCGTGGGTTGGTACTTGGGACTTCGATGTTGTGGCCACGGAGACATGGATAGAGAAGGGGCAGGAATGGCTGCTACAGGTTCCGGAATTCAGCTGTTTCATTAAGAAGAGAAAAGATAGTCAAAGAGGGGGAGCTGTGGCATTGTTGATCAGGGACAATATTACAGTTGTAGGAAGGATGCTTGGGGACTCCAGACTGAGGCAGTATGGGCTGAGGTTAGAAACAGGAAAGGAGGGGTCACCATGCTGGGAATATTCTATAGGCCTCCGAATAATCCTAGAGGAAAGGATAGCAAACATGACTCTCGATAGGAGTGAGACAGGCAGGGTAGTTGTCATGGGGGACCTCACCTATCCAAATATTGACTGGGATCATTACAGTACGAGTAATATAGATGGGTCAGTTTTTGTCCAGTGCGTCCAGGAGGGATTCCTGACACAGTATGTAGACAGACCTACAAAGGGCGATAGCACTTTATTTTAGTACTGGGCAACGAGTATGGCCAGGTGTTAGATTTGGAAGTAGGTGAGCACTTTGGAGACAGCGATCACAATTCTGTCAGGGTTACTTTATTGATGGAAAGGGGTAGGTCTACTCCACTGAGCAAGAGTTATAGTTGGGGGATGGGAAATTACAATAAAATTAGGAAAGTTATAGGAAGCGTAGAATGGTGAAGGAAACTGCAGGGGATGCGCACATTAAAAATGTAGAACTTATTAAAGGAAAAGCTCCTTTGTGTCCTAGATAAGTATATACCTGTTAGGCAGGGAAGAAGATATAGAACATGTGAGCCGTGGTTTACTAAGGAAGTGGAATCCCTGGTCAAGAAGAAGGAGAAGGCTTGTATTAGGACAAAATGTGAAAACTCAGTTAGGGCGCTTGAGGGTTACAAGGAAGTGAGGAAAGACCTAAAGAGAGAGCCAGAAGGAGAAATGAGAAGTTGTGGGCAGATAGGATCAGGGTTAACCCTAACTCTTTCCATAGATATGTCAGGAATAAAAGACTGACGTGAGTTAAATTAGGGCCAATCAAACATAGTAGTGGGAAGTTGTGTGCGGAGTCAGAGGGGATAGCGGAATCAGTAAGTAAATATTTTTCGACAGTGTTCACGATAGAAAATGAAAATGTTGGCGAGGAAGATACTGAGATACTTGCATCTAGACTAGAAGACATTGGGGTTCACAAGGAAGAGGTATTAGAAATGCTGCAGAGTGTGAAAATAGACAAGTCGCCTGGGCCGAATGGGTTCTATGCTAGGGTCCTCTGGGAAGCAAGGGAAGAGATCTTCAAATCATCATTGTTGACAGGAATAGTGCCTGAGAACTGGAGGATAGCAAATGTGGTTCCCTTGGTCAAAAAAGCTAGTAGAGACAACCCTGGTAATTACAGACCTGTGACCAAACTGATAGATGAGAGTAAACCGGTTGATGTGTTGTATATGGATTTCAGCAAGGCGTTCGATAAGTTTCCCCACAGTCGGTTATTATACAAAATGCGGAGGAATGGGATTGTGGATCTGTAATTGCCTTGCTGAAAAAAACAGAGTGTTGTAGTTGATGGGACATGTTCATCTTGGTCTCCAGATACTAGCGGCGTTCCACAAGGATCGATGTGGTGTCCACTGCTGTTCGTCATTTTTGATAAATGACCTGGATGAGGGCCTAGAAGTGTGGGTTAGTAAATTTGCGGACGACACTCAGGTCGGTGGAGTTCTGGATAGTGACGAAGGATGTACTAGGTTGCAGAGGCATAGATAGGATGCAGAGCTGTGCTGAGATGTGGCAAATGAAGTTTAATGTGTACAAGTGTGAAGTGATACACTTTAGCTGGAGTAATTGGAATGCAGAGTACTGGGCGCATGGTTAGATTCTTGGGAGTGCAGATCAATAGAGAGAGTTCGGTGTCCATGTACACAGATCCCTGAAAGTTGCCACCAGATTGACAGGGTTGTTAAGAAGGCAGAGAGTGTTTTGACCTTTATAAATAGAGTGATTGAGTTCCGGAACCAGGAGGATATGCTGCAGCTGGACAATGCTCTGGTACACTTGGAGTATTTTCAGTTCTGGTCACCGCATTATAGGAAAGATTTGGAAGCTTTAGAAAGGGTGTAGAGAAGATTTACTAGGATGTTGCCTGGGATGGAAGGAATGTCCTACGAGAAAAGGTTGAGGGCCTTGAGGCTGTTATTGTTAGAGAGAAGAAGGTTGAGAGGTGACTTAATAGAGACATACACGATAATCAGAGGGTTAGATAGGATGGATAGGGAGAACCTTTTTCCAAGGATGGGAATGGCCAACACGAGGTGACAAAACATTAAAGTGATGGGAGATAGGCATAAGACAGATATAAGAGATAGTTTCTTTACTCAGCGTTTAGTATGGACAATGAATGCTTTGCCTGCAACGGTAGTAGATATGCCAATGTCAATTGCATTTAAGTCGTCATTGGATAGACATATGGAAGTACATGGAATAGTGTAGGTAGGATGGGTTTCAAATTAGTTTGGCAGGGCGGCGCCACATCGAGGGCCGAAGGACCTGTACTGCGCTGTAATGTTCTGTGATCCTTTGGGACGGTAGAAAGAGGTCAGGCGTTGGTGTTACGGTGAAGGATTTTCACCTCTTGCGCTGGCAAGGGAAGACCAGCTTTCAGCTTTCTATTCTCCAAGGAGGACTGGCCCAACTTCCCAATCTACCTTCACAGCTGACAGTGTACATACTCTGCTCCATTTGCATTACCCTGTTCAGCGCTGTTTAAAATCACTTATTTTCCCCACTCCCTGAAGTTTCACGAGCAGAATTAAGCAATAATGCCGCTGGTGATTTCATTTGGAGTCGGATTGACGAAGTGATCCGGCCGAAATACGCTTTCACTTTTAAAACGTGCTTCGCTTTGTCGTGTTTGCTGCAACATTAGCTCTTCTCATCCTGACTTCAGGCCGTCTGACATAATTTACAGGAACTAGTTTTTGAGAAAATCCATTGATGATTTCTACGGAAGTGGAGAAAGGACAGATGGATCCGTTCTGAATTTGAACCACATATCTGAATAACTGAAAGCCCAAAAGGACAACAAAATGATATTCAAGGAGCAGTGCGATACAGACTGGCCGTGTTACACACTGTGCCAGCGGCTGACTACGTCCCTTGTTGAAATTCATTCCTCATTGCTCCTGAAACTTAGAGCAGCAAAGTGTTTCCATAGTATCTGCTTCCCATTCTGCTAACTGTTCACTGACGTTGCTGTTTGTCCCTCATTAAGGAACCAGACTGTCTCCACTGGCGGACAATAAAACCATTTTGTTTCGACTTGCAAGCTGTGCTGGTAGAGGGCACAGCCCGTTCGCTTTTCTGGTCAGTGTCAATCACGGTGGGTGGATTTTTCCGAATCTCTTTTAATATGAGAAATAGAAAGATGTAGAACTGTCGGGAAAGGTAAAAATGGACACTTCAGGTTCTTCCTCCAGGTAAATGAATGAGTTATCTTGCTTCTAGCTTGTTTGGTGTTCAGAGTTCGGCTTCATATATAAATCCTGCAGAAAGTCTCATGCAACCCCGGCGTCTGTTGCTTTCCTGCGATAGGGCAAGCGGTTAACATCTGAGCCCAAGTTTTTTGAAATGTAGCGAACTGAAGAGAAACGCTCCCTGAGTGACAGTCATCTGCAGAGTCCAACGCTGCAGTGAGTATTAAAGATGAGCTATTGTTTCTCTATCTGCCACGAGACAGGGAGAGGGATGGCAAAATCACGTGGTGTCATTTCCACACAGACTGAAGCCATAAGGCCATCCAGTCAACGACGACTCTCTGTCACTTATAGCTCTCTGAGTTGGTTCCCAAACGGTGCTACATGTCCAAACACTGAGAAAATGTATCTGCGTGGCAATGCTGTCTTTCAACATCGTGCCAATGATCGTGCTATTCATGTCGGAGCCAGTCATGAATAATGCTCCTGATTACGCGTCGGGATAGTGAAGCTTCGACTCCTAACTTGCTCGGAAACAATATCGGCTTTTTTGCACTTACAAACCAATCGTCCTATTTCTTCTGAGTCGAACTGACGTTGAATTTCCTGACCTGCAGGAACCTTCAAACAATGTCCACGATAACATCAGAAATAATGTCCTGACATGATCACAGGAGGGGATCTCAAATTGACCCACATGCTCCTAATGGGCACCTTTTCATCTCCATTACTCACTCACCCAATCACTGCGATTCGTGGGAATGCAAGGAAACAACATGAACAGACAAGTCGCAGCTTCGAGAATCTTGCGAAACTCTTTCTGAAGTGGAATCAAAGAAGAAGGAAGTT
The DNA here is from genome assembly GCF_004010195.1 of Chiloscyllium plagiosum. Classification (NCBI taxonomy): domain Eukaryota; kingdom Metazoa; phylum Chordata; class Chondrichthyes; order Orectolobiformes; family Hemiscylliidae; genus Chiloscyllium; species Chiloscyllium plagiosum. The sequence goes on from NC_057717.1 coordinate 35,388,226, forward strand.
TGGACTGTTCAACTGAGCAGGGATGATCGAGGCACCATTCGCTTCTTTAACAGGATACAATATTGTCTTTTTTTTCTTCTTGGGCAGAAATCGATTCGAGGCATTGAAAGTACACCAGTCACAAATGCTCTATTTTCAACCGTGGATTACTACTTTTTTAAGAAAAATAACATCGTTTATTTCCTGACCGGGAATTGAACCCGGGCCACAGCGGTGAAAGCGCTGTAGCCTAACCACTAGGGAAGCCTACAGCAAGTTGCTGTGCCTGTTGCCTGATAGCTCTTAAAACACCTTCTAAGAGTTGGGTTTAGGTTAGATTAGATGACTTACAGTATGGAAACAGGCCCTTCAGCCCAACAAGTCCACACCGACCTGCCGAAACGCAACCCACCCATAACCCTACATTTACCCCTTACCTATCACTACCGGAAATTTTAGCATGGCCAAATCACCAGACCCGCACATCTTTGGACTGTGGGAGGAAATCGGAGCACCCTGACGAAACCGACGCAGACACGGGGAGAATGTGCAAATTCCACACAGTCAGTCGCCTGAGGCCGGAATTGAACCCAGGCACTCTGGCACTGTGAGGCAGAGCGAACCACTGTGCCACTATGCCGCCCACAAATGGCATTTTTCCTCATACCAGTTTTCATTCTTTGGCCTTGTCATCACAAAATCACTCCTGAATGCCTCTGAAGGTTATGTGGGCTTCTGCTACACCAACTCTGACAGGCAGTGGGCTCCAGCTTCAAATACCAGCTCGCTGATTAGGTTTTATTGCATAAATCTTCAACTCTATCTGCCTTTAAACTTAAATCTGTGCTCCGCGGTGATCAATCAAGATCTTTTAGTCTACCCGATCCATAGCCTTCATTATTTTGTATTTTAATCACGTCTTTTCAAAATCTCCTCTACTGTAAGAAACATGAAACCAGTCTGTCCAATATTTCTCCACAAATGAAACTCTTCAACAAGCCAATATCCTGTTAAATCTCTTTGGCACAGTTTCTAGTGCTATGATATCCCTGCTGTAAATTGATTTGCAGAACTGCACACAATACTCAGGCTCGACCAGAATGAACAAATGAAATAAATGACGCAGAAAGCCACACAAACTGTCCTTTTCCAATAAATTCCCATTTGTTAAATACTGCGCTCTGTTCGTTTCCTGAGCATGATACTCCAATAATGCCTGGTCTATGTCAGTAAACCTGCTATATGATTATTAATCTCACAGCTAATAAATCCTAATCGATGGGCTGTTTGGAATTTCCCGACGATGGGATTTGGGCGCATGCACCCAGCAACAGTGAATGCAACAGCGCAGACTGAATGCTGTTAATGTGAGTTTTAGATTGTACAATGTCTCAGTGAAATTGGAGGAATGATGCAAAGGTTGTTTATTGATCGTGGAAGGGAGAGAAATCTCCGAGAAAGGTTTCATCTGAATCCTATTCCATGAAACGCTGTGATGTGTGAAAACGCGTAATTAAAGGCAAAAAGTCATCACCTCGAAGAGTATTTACATGTTAAATATGACTGATTCATACCCGCGTTTGATACGCACATATTACTTGGCATAAAATGAAAATTTGCCCATTGCTATGACTCAGATTGGAACAGAGATAAAAAAAAAACGACTGCAGATGCTGAAAACCAGATTCTGGATCAGTGGGGCTGGAAGAGCACAGCAATTCAGGCAGCATCCGACGTTTCGGGCAAAATCGACGTTTCGGGCAAAATCCCTTCATCAGGAATAAAGGCAGAGAGCCTGAAGCGTGGAGAGATAAGCTAGAGGAGGTTTGGGGTAGGGATAGAGTAGCATAGAGTACAATAGGTCAGTGGGGGAGGAGATGAAGGTGATAGGTCAGGGAGGAGAGGGTGGAGTGGATAGGTGGAAACGGAGCTGGGCAGGTCGGACAAGTCCGGAGAAACTAGGATGAGGTGGGGGAAGGGGAAATGAGGAAACTGTTGAAATTCACATTGATG
>NC_057717.1:35390462-35397381 GCF_004010195.1 Chiloscyllium plagiosum
GTGGCGGAAATGTCGGCGGATGATTTGGTTTATGCGAAGGTTGGTAGGGTGGAAGGGGAGCACCGGGGCGTTCTGTCCTTGTTGCGTTTGGAGGGGTTGGGTCTGAGGGCGGAGGTGCGGGATGTGGACGAGATGCGTTGGAGGGCATCTTTAATCACGTGGGCTGCGAATCCTCTTGCAAGGTTTCCTGCCTTGAAGAAGTTTTTTTCCTCTTGTGTCTGATTCCGGATTAGGGAATTATAGGTATGATTCTTAAATGGGGCAGCAGCAAGACTGGCAAGCTTCACACACACACTTACGAAAAGTTGTTCTGAAGGTAGGAGGATGTTTGAATTCCTGATATGCATGAGTGGGAATGTCTTCAGGAGATGACCCCGAAAACAACGCAGTCATTTTCCTCCCTCCATCATCGAAATGCCATGTTGATGTGGGTGCATATTTAGACCTTGATGGATTTGCAAGTACACTGATTGCTCGAGAATTTACAAAGTAACATTTGTTTTAGAATAAACAAAACTCACTGAGTTGGTATGAGATAAAAACACAAAATCGAATTCTGCAATTCACTGAAAGTATATCTCGAAACATATCAACCTCAAATCCTAATTGTATTGAGTTATATAGAAAATCTTAAAAGCAAATGACACAATCTGTCGATTTTGGCATAAAAGCCGAGGGCAAAATTGAGCAGTTAGGAGGCGAACTACCAAGAACAGCATAGAAATACATCGCTTGAAAAATGCCTCTTTTAAAAGGTACCTTTTCGACCAGTAACCTAGTACGCAGAATTTCCTAAGAAGAAGATAAGAAGACGCAGGATTATCCAAATAGAAGCAGGAAAGCTGCCTGCTTTCGTGATAAGAAGGTTGGTTTTGTAAATGTTACTTGGGACTTTCATCAGACGAGCAATATAGAAGTTGAGATAAAAGATAGGCTTCAGGAAGAATTTGTAAATCTGTTTAAGTAATTATTCTGCTACACTTTGAGAAATAAAGTTGTTAATTTTAATATTAAGTAATTCTTGACTACTCGGATATTTTACGGATGATTGCAAGGGAAAAATCTAATCATTGTAGCTGGTTTTAAATTAATCAGGAGTGTTTACCCGTGCCGAAAGAGAAGAGGAAGATGAAATGGTCCGAAAAGCAACTCGTGGGCACCTTACCTTTACCAAACCCAAATACCAAATTGCTGCGGCTAACGGAAATATGAAAGAAACAAAAAACAAAATACATGTCTTAGCTTTCAAAATCTTCAGAAACTCATTTGAAGCGGAAACAGAGGATAATGAAGGGTGAAATGTCTGGTTGAGGGAGGAATATCGAGGCACCTTCACCTCCTTGAAGAACCGAGGAAATTGACTATGATGTTCTTGGCGACATTAGTTGATTCGGGACATTGAAAGGACTCCTATCACAGATGCTCTACATTCCTTTTTGTCTGTGTTAGGAACAAAAAGCCGTTATTGCCCGATGGGGAATTCGAAACTGGGGCGCCGAGCTGAAGACATGGAATCTTAAGTCTTAGACCACCAGTGATGAATGTCGGATTGCGATGCCCGGGTTGGTCGACAGCCTTCAAGCTCCTTAAAACAATCCTTATCGCATTTTCCATCACCAGGCCTTTATGCCTGTGCATCACAAATTAACATCTGAATACTTCTGAACGTTATGTGTGCTTCTGCCTCTGCGATCCATTCCAGTGATTTCCCAATTCAACCGCCCTCTGTTTAGTAATGTTTTTGTCTGTATATTGCATGTCAGGAACAAAGAAGCCATGTGTTTTCGGATCGGGAAAGGAACTCAGGCTGCTGTGCCACCGGGAATGACTGCTGGGATCCTTGCATTGTTTCTTACTGACACAGTTTTTGGCTTTTGTGATTCACTGGAGATTCCTGTCACTCTGTCGTTTATACTGACTGGACTCTCTCAACGTGTGAAATAGGTACATTTGTTACGTCAGCTGCTTCCTGTCCTTCTGAATGATCTTCTACAATGTCTTGTGAAAACAAGCAGGAACGGGATACTTCAAGAGAATTTTGAGTTTACAAGGCCAGTGTTCTAACCACTGAGCTACAGAACCAGTGCATTACCATGTGAGAGAGATGATCTCATGCGTGATGAACTGCAAGGTAATATATGGATCGATAGCCTATGTGTCATAGACCAACCAAATGTAACGAAACCAAGACAGTGTCGAAGGAATCGAATGAAAAATGGGAGAATGCAATGCTAATTTAAATAGTATACAGTAAGATATTACAAGAATAATCCGTTCTTTAGTATTCAGTGCTTTCACTGCTACGTTCTATTAATAGTTAGCATTTATAATAATCAATACCAAATACCTCCTGATCTTTCGAAGACGAATTATGTTGTGGACACATCAGAATTACCTTCCTGCATGTGACAGTCCGACAACAGTAATGTTGGCTGCTATTGCACTTGCACTCGGCTTAAAACATGAACAGATGGGATGGCAGAATAAGGGATGGTCAGTGGTTGTTTGTGACAGGTGAACGTGGACCTCGTGGAGCCAAGCTTAGTGTGGATGTTGAAGACTGGGTATCCATCTTACCCCGTTACACTGATCACACGGATCAATCACCCAAAATGGCTGTACTTTGTTTCACGTCCTTTGTACATCCTTCTCGGTTTAACTTGGCAAATTTTAACGAAGTCAGTTTTGCAGATTCATGTTTTTACACAATTAATTTTAGAGGCCGAAAGAGAACATTCAGCCAAAGTCTGTTCCGCGATTTAGCGAACAAATATCGGAACTGATAATACTGAGATGCACATTCATCCATTTCTTCATAACCCTTCATAACTTTACTGAGTAAAAATGTGTCGCACTCAGCCTTGAATATACGTTATGAGCCAGACCCTACAGCCGATGCTGTACAGAATTCCATGGAAAGTGAGGATGGTGCAGTAATCAGGTGTCCATCTGCCAGATAAGAAAGAACAGGGAGTCCCACTCCAGTAGGTGGAGGAACGAGAGGACATGAGACAGACAATGCAACAGGTTAAGATAAGCAAGGGAAGGCGTGGAAGTGCATTCAGAGTCACACTATTATTCGGCGCTTCTCACATTCCAGTCACTTAATCTGTATACTTTACATCATTTCACTCGTAACAGACCAACCTGTTCCTCACGATTGCATAAACGCTGCATCCTCCACACATCACATCACACTTGACATCATAATTCACATGTGATGAAGCGTCATCTAGACTAAACAAATGAACTTGCTTTCACTCCCTGTATGCTGGCTAACCCGTTGTGATTTCCAGCATTTATTGTTTTCAATACGGACTGCAGCATCTGCAGGAATTTTCTCCTGAATTGTTTCTCACCTCTGTCTGAAATGTGCAACCACCATTCTGATTTAAACACTCTAGTAGTAGGCTGCCTTGCAAGTGAACCAACTTTTCTGCATTCAAGAAGTTAAATCTTCAACAAACTTGGAAGTTTCAATAAAACGTTTGTTTGTTTCTTGGAGTACTGTGTATGTGCAGGGCAAGGCAATGGATACCAGCCTTTCCACCATTGGCGTTCATCTCTGTTGTGAAACTCTCACTGACTCCGGCAGAGCTTTCCCTTTACTGTCTTTAATTACAGGAATTCATGTTTATTTTTCCGATTTTGTACCGGAACAATTGATTCTCATTCGCTAACTCGGAATTAAACCAGAAAGTAGCAGTGAGAGTGCTGATTCCTAACAACTGGAGGACCAGTGAAGGTTCGTGCAATGCTTGCAACTTCTTGACACTGTTATTATCTTCTTGTTCAAATGCAAATTGATGACGAATCACTGAGTTTTATGAGCAATCGGACAATGTCTTTCGCGCATTATATCAGTGCCAGTCATCTAAAATCACACTTCTGAACAAAGATTTCAGCACATGGCCTTGTGTGTTCTAACGTTGTATTGCTCATCTAAATCGGTATTCCATGACTTGAGAGATTCCATGGGACGAACAGAATTCACTTAATCACTGACAGGAAAAGTTGCTGTTTGTTGGAACATGAAGGCTAAATTTTCCTCGTTGAAGATATTTCGGAAAATCAAACTCTTTCTCGGAGCATTTTTCCACTTTTCCTAATGATGCCATCTGTTTTGTATTAAATTCGCCAGGCTACTACGAATGACTTGCCGTTGCATTCCCTCTGCTCATCTGTCGTATGCTGTCCCTCAAAGTAAACATCCAGCAGTTCTCTGTCTCTCATCAAAGTCCAGAAATAAAATGGTGACTTTATCGTTAAATGTGAGGCTCACTGTCAGAATTTGTGATATTATAGCCCTGGAGCACACAAAGGACATTTTATTCCCTATTACATGCATTATATTGGTCAATTATGCTCGTCGTCGATAAATAGAATAATTCGTTGTATTTATAATAACAATAAATTGAGTTTCTACAATGGTGGCTCATAACCCAGCACAGCGATTCAATGATTAGCACCAAATAAAAATCAAATAAAGAGCTAATGAGGCAAATTGGAAATAAAACCACAAGATGTGGTAAAGACACAGCAGGCCTGTAAGTATTTATGAAGAGAAATCAGCGTCAATGTTTCCTTTCGCTGACATATGGAAGCAAAATGTTGACTCAGAGTTTTCTTCACAGATTCAACTAGACCTGCTGAGCAACCGACGGAATTCACTTTTAGTGCTGTGCTCTGCTGTATGTGAAAGCATTACATGGCGCTTTGTCTGATGTATTGCATCTAATGTGAATCTGAAACAATATCCATCTATTGCACAGTTTCATCTCTGCTGTCCTTGATCAACTCTCTGTGAAGATCTTTCTTCCATTATCTCCGAGCATGCGTTCAACTGTCTTAGATATTTTATTATTCAATCCATTGACTCTCTAGATTATTTTCTTTACAGCTGAAGATAGTAGCCATAATGTAAGTAGTTAGTGACCATGTGTCACAATTCATAGCCGAAGGGTTAAGGCACCAAATGTGTAACAATTAAAATCGTCAATTCTCAGGAAGTTTTACAAAGGGCGGTTGTAAAAAGAAATCAATATCGGAATGTGCGAATCGCTGGTTGCGTTAGCAATTATTGACCTGGCCTCATTGCACTTGCGAGGCCTGGAAGGCCGAGGATATTACAGGTCTGGGTCAAGAGCAAATGACTAAGAGATTTGAATAGAAGGAAGTGAAGTTAAAATGCATCTTCCGAATACGAGTTGGAGGGTAAACCGGAAGTGATGCGAATCCTGACAGAGGAGCAGAGTTTTGGATGATGTGTAAGTTTTGGATGAGTGAATAACCAGTGAGGGAATAACCTTCCCTTACACGATTGTTGGACTTCTAGTGAACAGATAAAGCTGGTAGAAATGAGAATCGACATTGGTTGAAAACTCATTCAGATGCAGAAAATGGAAGGAACAATGAAACATTAAACAGAACTCATGTAAACTCATTAATAGAGGCAGCGTAAATCACACAAGTGCCGAGAGGGAATGTGCGAGGACGGCTGTCAGTGTATTAGAGGTGAGGTCCACGGAGAACAAAATAATTCGTGAGAGTTTCAGCACCAGATGAACATAACATAGGCGAATTCGGGTTGTGCAACTGAGGTGGGCAGTCTTGGTGGCAATGGTGATATGTGGTTGAAAATTCATTTCGGGGTGAAGCATTTCACCATGCTTATGATGTATGTTTTTCACACTCAGATAGTTGCCAGGGAGAGGGATGGATACAACGTCGAGGCATTAGCGTTTGTGTTGGAGTCTGAAGAAAGGCCATAATTTTGCCAGAGGGTCATAATTTCATAGAGATGTACAGCATGAAAACAGACACTTCGGTCCATCTGTCCTCGCCGACCAGGTATCCAGCCCCAATCCAGTCCTACCTGCCAGCACCCAGCCCATAGCTCTCCACACCCTTCCTTTTCAATTAACCGTGCAAATGTCTCGTCAATGTTGCAATTGTACCAGCCTCAACCACATCCTCTGGCACGTCACTCCATTCACGTACCACCCACGATTTATTCTATCCATGCCCCTCATAATTTTGTAAACCTTTGTATGGTCACCCCTCAGCCTCCGATGCTCCTCAATAAAGGAAAGCGTACCAAACACCTTCTTCACTATCTTATCTACCTGCGACTCCACTTTCAAGGCGCTCTGAACCTGCACTCCAAGGTAGCTTTGTTGAGGAGTTTTTCACTCGACCAGGTGTGGACGTCTGACAAGTCAGAATGGTGTGCAAACTGAACAGAAATCTGCAGATCACTAAGCGGCACGGTTGCTCAGTGATTAATGTTGATGCCTCACAGCAGTCCAAGCCCAGATGCGATTTCAGCCTCGAGTATCTGCCTGTGGGCAGTTTGCAGATTTTCTCCCTGTCTGTTTGCTCAGTGGTTAATGCTGATGCCTCACAGCAGTCGAAGCCCAGATGCGATTTCAGCCTCCAATGTCTGTCTGTGGGCAGTTTGCACCTGTCTGTGTGGCTTTTCTCCAGGTGCTCCGGTTTGCTCCCACAGTGCCAAAATGTGCAATCTGATTTAATCTGATAAGTGGAATGCAAATGTGCTTTCGTGGGTTATTCTTTGAAGGGTGGGTCTGAAATTGTTGTGCTGAAGTGCGTCCTTCCACACTTCTGGTAATCTCACCTGATCGAAACAAACTAAAAGTGATGGTGTTCACATCAATCTGCTGTGCTGCTGTTTCACGTTCGTGGGGACGGAGTGTTTGGAAGCTTCTGACGATGCTTTCGTCAAGTTTTGGGTGTTTGTATTCCATCTCTTTCAATCGCTACACTCACAAAGAAGACAGAGTCTTGAGAGACATTATCTCTCTGTCTCTTGTTCTTTTGTTTGAGATTAATTTCACGGGATATTAGAAGGGAAAGACTTACAAAACATAATATGATGGGGTTGTCAATTTCATCAAAA